>NW_010120772.1:46420-57107 GCF_000699245.1 Pterocles gutturalis
TGATGCTTTGCATTTCCAGAGGCGATTTGCCATGCTTGGGGAACACTAAAGGCAGTTGAAGTCTGCTTTGCAAACAGTAGCCCAAGGACAGAGGCTTGTGATGCACTGTCCTACCTTTAGGAGAGTAGCCAAACATAATCTTTAAAACATCTTTTTCTTTTGGGGACTGTCCATTTACTGCATGAGTAAGATTAAGCAATGTTTTTCAAGATTAGCAGGAGATACAAAAAGCTAAATAAAACCATCCATGAATTTAAAGTAAATGCAAGGTGACCCAACAGAAATGGAGAATGAGCAAAGATCTACATGTTCCATCTGGACACTGACAATCCAGAAGGGATTGCAGCTCTGTCAGAGGAGGGTTAGTGTAAACAGCTTGACTCTTAGAAATCAAATCAGGTTCAGCATGGTGCAATTGCTGTTGATCAAATACACATTTTCCAGTGAAACCATCTGCAATGTGATTTGCGTCTTGCCTGACCAGAATATATTTATGAAAATGCACTAGTGTAGTGCAGTAAACGAGTTTCTGTGCTATTGTTGACAACTTAAGTGATTCTTTTCATAAAATCAGAAAATAATCATAGTGCTGCTTATGTAGAAAGTGGTAGTATTCAGAGAAAGTTGAACTGTCTTGGAGATCTCTATTTAAAAGGGGTAGAGGCACTTTGAAAGAATTACCAAAGGATTGCTAGCCATGGAATGGCAGTTGTCCAGATGATGGGAGGAAAGACAGAGCCAGCATTCACAGGCACCACCTGGCTGGCCTTTCTGGATAGTATCTTGCAAACCTGTAAAAAGTGGCCATCCCGGTGCTGCCTTCGACATTTACAGATTCAAGTAAATGTCTGAGGACATCGTTGCAGCTCTGAATTGAACAGCTGCACCATTATTAGAAGATTCATAAAACCTACAAAAGACCTCATGAATTTCTAAAGACTCTGAAATGAAGAGTGTGCAGAATAACATCTGCTCGTGTTTCCCAAGGTCTATTGTTGCATCTGCCCTGACAAAGAATCACAAAGAATGCATATTGTCTATATGGTTTCTAAACACTTCACGAGACATCATTTCTAATTGCTCATTTGAATATCCAGGAATATCCTTTCACATGAATTCCCTCTGCAATCAAATGGGAATTAAGAGGATAATATTTGAAAAAGAAATCTGCTGAAAATCAAACACTTACAGTGGCCAGAGGCATTGATGAAGACGGTTGGGAACCAAACGATTAATCCCTTCCTATGGTTTTCCTTTGCTGTCACATGAAGATTTTCTAAGATTGCCCCCGCTAGTGACTGGAGGGAGGGGGCATATGCTGAATTTTCAGTGCCTGTAGGAATCCTAGAGGGCTTCAACAGTACTAACACACGTGAATTATGTTCTGCTTTTGTTGCATTGCATTTTCTTTCTCCGTTCCATCACCAAAGTTAATGAGTAAACAAAAGCTTTGTTTCATGTTATACCAACGTGATCATGAGATTTAAAATGCTCAAAAGAGATAATGTTAAGAAAACTTCGAACGTTCTAACTAGATAATTCCGGCTTCCTTCCCTGTTACCTTGTGAGCGTATTGGGTGTGTTTGTTAAGGTGCTGGGAGATCCTCTTGATTGACATTTTCTAATTGTTTCATGACCTTTTCTCCTCTGTCTCTCTCTCTCCTTCATACTCAAGCCAGTGCTTTTTAAAATGAATTCAGACTTTTTGGATATAATTCATACTGTTTACTGTAGGCAGTGGTGCTGCACATGCGTGTGTTCACTGGCTGTGCCGCTTCACAGCCCCTCGGGCAAGACCCTGGCTCTGAGCCTCAGAGCGGTGGGTGCTCCCTTTGGGGGCTGATCTCCCGTCTCCTCCAGACAGCTCCGCATGACGAATGTGGCACGCTGCCTGCTCCTTTGCATTGCCTGCCATAAAAGGAGGAGAGTGCTGTATTGTCTTCATGTGGAGTCAGGGGCTCGTTCCCCTTCGAACCGCTGGTGTGGGATGTAAGAAATTCAAGTTGTACTTGGGAGCTGCAGTTTTAGTCAGTGTGTACTGTCCTGGTGTTCAGCAATGCTGCTTCTCAACTGAAGCTCTCTGACTTTCCAGCACTGCCAGGAGTTTGTGAAGGAGCCAGGAGCAGTTTTTGTTCCCGGCTGATGCTGGAGCGAGCAGACCAAGGACCCCACGGCACTGCGGGGCTGGAGTGCTGCGGGGGCAGTGTCAGCGTTCCTGACAGGGCTCCGCTTGCACGGAGCTGGAGTAGGATAAAATTTCAAACATGATAAATAGAGTGATAATTTTAATATAATCCAGATTAATAATATTTTAATGTTCTTTTTTGAATGTGCATAAATATTATTTCAATATCATCTCTAAGTTATGCAACAGGGCTTTTTGTCACTTTGAATAATTGGTAATTGAAAAATCTTTCCCATCTGTTTATAATAAAAAGCATCTGTTTAACATCTGCCAGAAAAAAAGTCTTTGGTGGAAGAGAATCTGTGGATTAGGGAAAACGGTCTCTGTTCAGAGGCCAGAAATCATCGGGTGAACCTGCATAATCTGCACTTTCAGATTGTGAAATAATGCACTTCCAGACAGAGACGGTTCCCTAGGAGAAGGGGGAGGGCTGCTGAGCTCACCTCAGCCTCGACACACAGAATCCTGCTCTCCAGCCATGCTCTGCCTCTGCCTGAATTAAATTTATTATTATAGCAACATTGATGAGAACCACACATTCATCCTAGAGTCACATCACTTTGGATATTGAGCTATGTTTTCAAAACCAGTTATTGCAATGGTACGCTAAGTCAAGGCTGCTAACGCCTTTGCTCTGGGCTGTAACTGAAGGCTTTAAAATCGCTGGTTCCTTTGCAAGGTGGACATCTACAGCTGCAATGGGTCTTTTTCTCTGTGCACTAGGAGGCTAGTTCATATTCCTCTGAATTTTTAATAGCACTGTAAATACCATGTCCTGGTGCATAGGGATTTGACAGGATGTGCATGACTTCGACTTGAAATGATGCAGTACTTGACGTGAGACTGAAAGAAATACTAAGGTTTCTCTTCTAATTTAAGCAGATTCTACAGGGTAAGGTTTGTCGAGAATTGTTTTTACAAAACCCAGCAATTCCTGGCCAGTGCTCTTGCTGATTACCTGCACAAAACCCCCTTGGATTCAGATTTTGTTCTGAAATTGGGATAAGGACAGTTTTTCAAACACCATCAAACATGTACTGCTCTAATGCTGGGTGCTAAATTCACATGCATTTTATAATGTTTTCTTTTTTAACTGTAAAACTAAATGAAACAGTATTGACCATTTTTAGCGGCAGGATTTGAGTGCTCATCCAAACATGAAGTTTAGCAGAACTTTCTAGGTGGGTGCAGAACTGTAAAGATCCTGGGATGCGTTGGCGCGGATTCTGCAGCACTGGAGCTGAAGAGAGCAGCCAGGAAACAACACTGCTGAGCCCCGGGGACTGCTGCCCCAGCTGCGAAGCGGCTGAAGGCACGCCCGCCTGCCCGCCCCGGCCAGCTCGCCTGCCTCCCCTGGGCCCCCAGCATGTGCCCGAGTGGGGACGGGAGCAGGAGGGGAGTGTCGGCACAAGGGAATCCTCCACTGCTGTGCCCTCCTTAAGGCATCTTTCGTTGCTTTGTTCTGCCTCAGCTGGGGCCAACGGTCTGACCACGACGTCTGAGATCTGGCATCAGCTGCCCTTGTAGATGTCAACCTGACCAATTATTCTGTAGTTCTCTATAGTAAATTCCCATTTTGCATTAAAATTGGATGTTGCCTTACATCACAATCTTGTATGTTGTTTCCGTGAAAACAGAAGATCGTTTTTAAGAGAATACCTTCTTCTCAGCTCGTGTAAAGGATAGCAGCGGTGTTCAGTATAGCTCAGTCCAGAACAAAAAGTTCGTATAATTTTGCATCGCTGTTCTCTCTCATCTTTCTTTGATGACGCTACTGAGTCTAATGCACGTAGGACGGGAGTTGCAGTAAGAAGCTGTTTTCTGCAGCCATCCTGGTGCAGTGCAAGAACCGTGTGCTGTTTTGTGCCCTCAAAGTTTATAACATTCTGCCTACATTGATGCTTCTCTTCATCCCTCTGCTATATTCACAAATGCTTTTGTTAAAACTGAAATCAAAGCAGTAAGATGACACATGTGTCTGCACTGTAAGATGACATGTGTGTCTGAACCTCTGCCACTCATCACACTCTCCTGTGAGCTGCTCAGCAGAAAATACCTTCAGCTCTGAGAAACAGGAGTCTCTCCTGCTCGCCTGCCAGACTGACAGAGTTGTGCCTTTAATCCCTTCATCAATGTCAAAGCCAAAAGCACAGGAGCCTTAGTGGAGTGAAAGCTTTGGTAGCGTGGCATCCGTTAGAACGCTGCCCCGGGGCACACAAGGCCGTGTCTCGCGGGTGGCTGTGACGGGGGCAGGCACAGGCGAGGTCACCGCGGGACACCGGGATACCGGGACGGGCCAGCTCCGGCTCCAGGCTTATCGCCTGGAAGCAGTGGAAGCAGTGGCACAAGAGGTGCAGGAATGTCATTTGAATGGTGCTTATCAACACAGTTTCAGACCTTCACTTGATCGTGTATATATTGAGCCGCTTGACTAACACCAAAAAGTAATTATCAAGCAATTACAGGGACCTGATTTGCCCTTTTGGAGTTTGGTTGTATGTTCTGTGTCATCCCGTCACTCAGTGAAATCATAATGAGGTTTCACTGCAGCATAACCCTTAGTGAAACGCGCTGTCCAAGTCAATTAGTGTTCTGAAGAAATTAATCAAATCCAGTTCCCCCTCCTAACGAACACCTTCAGCTGCCAGCTCTTGTCTCCAGTCTGTGCAGGTCAGGCTGAGAGCAGCTTCAGCGCTGGTTCTGTTCCCCCTTTCCCGGTGGCTTTGTCAGCATATCCCCTGTGCAGAGGACAGGAGCGTACCCTTCGTGGAGAGCTGGGTCCCGTGGGCACGGACCAGAGCTTGGGCTGGTCGGTGGGGGAGAGCTGTCCTGTCACCCACTTCTGACACAAATCCCACAACACGCGATGGGGACTGAGCCTGGGACAAATCTGTTTTCTGAGCTGGTTCCTTTGAAGGTTGCCGTGATTTGCTGCCCCAGTGGAATAGCAGTGACGGGAGGCGGCGGTGCAAACACAACGGTATGGTCGGGGTGCAAATGCTACAGGTTTGTGAACCCCGAGCCTGCGTGATTGAGTTAGACAGAGTCTGTGTTACATGATATTGCTCTTTCATGTAGCTGCAGGATAAGCTATGATGTGTATTACATTTGTTGATCAAATTATTATTTGATAAAATACAATTTAAGATACGATATAAGAAAGAAGTTAAGTGCTCAGATGTAGCTCTATTGTGCTGCTCATTCCCCAGCTTTTCATTCTTCCTACTGTAGTGCTTTCAATGCTGGAGCACCTCTGGTCCTGGTATTAATTATTCAGCTGGTCCTCTAACAAACCCGGCGAGTGCAAAGACCGTCTTTTGCTTAGAATATGCTTATGTAGGCGGTGACTCTGTATGTTGCAGTTAAGCATGCAGTAAATAATACTATAGCGTCCTTACCTCAGCTTCCTATATGAGTCAGCAAGCGTGTGGACAGGAGGGGTTTAGTCTTTATTGCTTTGTTTCTTTAGCATATCATTAGTAACGAGTTTCTTTTCAAGTGCTTGCTTTATTGATGTTTCTTGTTTGAGCTTTTATTTCCAAGATACCATTCCTCCTCACTGAAAGACAACATAGTTTTTCTGACTGAATCTTACCTTTTCATCAATTATGGCGTGAATTTCCCCAGATGATATGGGGGCAAAAGATATTTATTTTCCATTTTAATGACAAAATTCCCTTATATGAATGGTGAATGGTTGAGAACCTGACCTGGTCTAAAGTCTGCTGAAATCAATGAGCATCTTCTGTTGGCCTTTGTTGTCTCTGGATGAGGCTGTGAGAGCATGATCCTCTCTGCTGGAGTCTACCCTGGTTAGTTTAAACATCCTCCCAGCAGCCCTCACATCGCAAGTGATGCATCACAGCCCTTTATGGGCCCGTTTGTTTATTCATTTTAAACCAGCGCTGTCATCTGCAATCACTGATATTTCACACAGATTGCTGCACAGCTGGGAAATGACTTTCTGTGAGTACCCCCTGGGCTGGAGTCTGACCGTGTTCCTCTGCAGTCTGCAAATCCCATTGATTCTTCCCCTGGGACATTCAATCCCCGCTGAAGAGCCACTTCAGAATATTTTGTTGGCAATTTGAGTCTAGGGATTAATGTTAATTTGACGACAAGCACAGTTTTTCCCTTTCTCTTTCCCATTCTGAAAGAACCGTCTCCTTGCCTTTTTTATGTGTTTATAGCCATACAGCTGTGACGCCTTTTCAGCCACAGGATCACATTGTACCTCCGTGTTATCACTCCTCTTGCTCTTGTGAGATCTCCCCAGACAGCACAGCTGATCCAGAGGGGTGTCTGTGATTGATGTGCTGCCCATCTGTGCATTGGAGCACAATGCCCCATGAAGTTACCAAGATGTGAAGTGCAGCCTGTCTCTCTGCTCCACTTTCTCGTTGCTCTGCATTTCTACAAGAAGCGAAGTGCTACGTCTGCTTTTCAGCTTTGTTGGTGTGATCTCATGATCATTAGTGCCCTGGGAAGGACACAGACCAAGAACTCACGTGATCCTTACAAGCAGAGACAGTATGTGACAAACACTTCTGTATATCTCCTATTTTCTGGGTTTCTCCCAGAAAAACAGCGCCACACAATCTGCATTTCTATTGCTTGGCCCACGTTCGGTATGATGAAGACAGACTGTATGTTTGCATACTGAGCACAGCACATATGCTTTACTGCAGTTAGTCACATATTGTAAAGCTATTTTTTTTACATCATCTTTTACTCTTCCCGTTTAATTTTGGGTTGTCAAAGAAATAGTACTAGACACTGCGTGCAGACTGATGTCATGAGCCATTCTGGTTTTAACAGTATTTTATGGCAAATGACTTCAGAGTAGGTGGTTCTGTTCTACCCTTTTCTGTAGGGACGAATGGCCCTTCCCATATTGGCGTACTTCCCTGTAGCCTCATGACAGAGGATTCCAAAATTTTGGAGCTGCAGCCATGGGCTGGACAGGCAAGCAAAAGGCCATGGTACGAGTGGGAGAGTCAAGGTTGCTTTCCAAGCAGCGTGTGATAGCTGTCCATCCTTCCAGAGGCAGAGCGATGCAGAGGCTTTGTGGGATTCAGTCCTGACCGGCTGGATCTGCACAGCCCGAACCACCAGGGAAAGCCTTTGGACTGCAGAAGTCTCCTCCATCAGGCTCTAGTAGCATTAAAACTCATTCCATTAGTAATTCCACGATGCCCCTGTAAACTAAGACGTACCTAAACTTCCAAAAGAAAGCTTTAACCTGTGCATTATAGAATGAAATCTGTCTTTGCCAAGTATCCTTCCCTCTCAAAGGGACACTGCCAAAGCCGACGGACCTGATTGTGGTGGCAGCGTCCAGTGTGTTTTCCACAGGGGTCAAACGTTGCAGAAACACGCAGAGTCCTCGTGGGCACAGCCCATGTGCGGGGCCAGTGCTCGTGCTTGGAGGCCTTCCAGGAAGCAGCGAGGCTGAGATTTGTGTTTCATACAAACGCGAGGCAGTGGGAAACGAGGAGCAGTCAGGGAGGAGTGGCAGCAAGAGCTCCCACCTCTCTGGCAAGTGGGAAGAGACGTGCGCTCACGGCAGCAATTGATGGGGAGGCTCAGGGGTACAGCCCCAATCCTTTCTCCGTATCATCAGTGCTGGGCAGCGAGTGAAGCACCAGGAATATCACCCTGGTTCCTCTCCTCCTGTCACAAGCCCCTGAGCCGATCGGGGATACAGCTGCATTGCTCTTCGTGATGTCATCTGTTCTTCTGTGCCATGACAGCGAGGGGAATTCCCCGGCATTAACCGTCTTCACCCGGCCAGCCAGGAGGATGTCTCATCCTGCTTCCTTTATGCGGACACCAGATTCTTTGGAGCACATCACTTATTACCATGGAGTCATCAGTCAGGCTTAATAAAACAATAGCTTTGATGGGGCATTTAAAAATACGTGGCTGTTTGTAATGAGATCTGGTGCCCTGGAGTTATAACAGGAACCGCAGGGGTACGTGGGTGACACTGCAATATTGCTTTGGCCTTGGGGGATTTATTTTGCAATTTAAAGTAAGCAAATGGTGCTATACATTGCTGAATTATTTAATGAAGAGAACGACAAAGTGGTAATCGTAAAAGCTGCTCCTTCCCCAGGAGTACATTCCTTTTCAGCTAGCTAATCCCAGCTGTCCTGCTGGATATAAAATTGTCTCTGTGCTGCAGCTTCTTCTCTCTATGGAAAATGCAATCATTAAAATCCACTTGGACTTTATTTTCTGAATTATATGTGAGCAGGTTCAGTTTGGAAGTAATGTTTTTAGGTTTCCTATTTTCAGTTCTTTTATGGACTTTTTCGGTTGGGATGTCTCACCTTAGTGACAGTAGCTCTTTGGTTTGGCACATTATCGATTACTGTTCACTGCATTACTGAAAAGTCTGGCACTGATTGATAAAAGGGGTTTGCATTTTGGTGCGTGTTAGTTATAGTTCTCATTATTATTTTGGTTAATTGCATCCTAGAGCTTTTATCTTTGTAGGCCAAGATCAATTTATTAATATTTATTTTTTAGAGAAATTATTCCGAAGAACACTGACCTTCCATTTTTATGTAGGGAATAAATTTGGATTCTGCCTGTTGGTAGCTGGAAAGGATAATATCATACCTAGAAAACTTTCATTAGGAAAACACCGCAAGGGGAGATCTGTACCAGCAGTGGCACATGCAGTCAGCATATCTGATGTGCTGCAGCTGTTTTTTTGTAGGTGGGAGCAAACAGGTATGAGTTTGTGCTGGGAGGAACTGGCTGTTTCCACTGATCCCTGTTACACAAGTGCCCACTGGCCACAAATGTTACCACGTCCCTGTGACCAAGGCGCTGCAAGGATGGATATTGCAGGTTTCTGTGTTGGAGAACTTCCAATCTAAACTGGCTCGTAGAAGAGAGGACGACAGCAACACAAAGGCAGAGGTTTTCCTTTCCACAAGACTCATGTGCTTCTGCTGCGGTGCCCTGTCTCTTGACCGTGTCACCTTTGCTCATTTGCTGGACTACCATGAATGCCACCGGGCAAACACAAGCATGTATGTACCAACAGGGTCTTCTCTCCATTTCCTGAATGCAATCACAGAGTTTAAGACAATATATTTTGGCAAGAGTTCCTTGATTTACACGTCAGGTAGGTTAGATGAAGGCTGTAGCAAACACGCATTTTGGTTAGAGTCGAAGACATTCACCTGCACTAGTCTACGTTAGCTTTATCAAATTATGCGCAATAAAGCCATTCTGGGGTTGATCATGGGCATGTACTTCAGAGTTTGGATCACCTCCCCCATCATACTGCTGAAGAAACCCTGTATTTGTCTACCTCTCATGGTATAACGTGCATATGAAAAAAAATACAACCGATAGGTTACAACATAGTTTGTAGACTCTGACTTCTGACTGAAGGTCAAGTTGTGGATTTAAGTCAGACCATCTAGTGGATGATCTTTGGCTAACAGATCATGGATTGGTCTTCCATCTGCTGGGATTATCATTCACTACTGGATTCTTTTTCCACTGATTAAGTTTATTCTCCAAGCAGCCTGGTATTTTATCTGCAACATCCCTTCTTGATTTTGCCGTGCCAGCCTGGGTTCCCTCTCCCTCTTAGATGGGATGGCAGGTTCACTTCTTGCTTCCATTTCAAACTTGGAAAAATTCTGCTGACACAGCTGAAGCTGTGCATCAGGCTAGTGCAGAAGAACGAAAAACCACATGGACCAACTCTCCGGTCAGCCTGACTCACTGGCTGCGGTGCTGACAGCACAGGAAGCCTCTCGTGGAAGCAGGACGTCCTTTCGATGCACGCAGAGGAAGGCAGCCTCAGGCCAGCCCCGGCTGCCCGGTGCTGAGCAGGTACACCCGTCACACACTGTCCTGTCACTCCTGGTACAGATGTCACAGCAGAGACCACACGGAGAATAATGCCTGGCTACGTCTGGTTGCTTAGCATTAGATTTCACGGCAGCTCTCATTTTCTTACAGGAACATGTTTATCTAACTCCATGTTAATAAACTGTAACTTTCTTTCAGCTTGACAGCTGGAAAATTTTTCATCTTCAGTATTTTATAAGTGTGAGGGTAAAAACTGCTGAACAAAACCAAAAATAAATAAAATGCCTCTTTGTCATTGACTAGAGAAACAGTGAGTAAACCCCACTGTTTTCTTCTCTGGATTTTTTTATCCCAGAGGGATTGTCTCAGGATCCTTTGTGGTTTCTGAAAGTTTAATTTTAAATGCTCATTAAAAGTTTACAGCTTCTGAAAATAATGCCCGTAAATAATACAACCAGCTGGTTTTATTTTCTGTGTTTTCTCAGGTTGATTTTTATGTACTTCACTTCCCAGTGCCCTCGATCCCCCTGAACTCACCGGGCTAGCGCCCGCTGTGTGTGCGCGGCAGCCCGCTCCCTGCCTGTGGGGCCGGCTGTGTTCGGCGGATGGGGTGTGACACGGGACCCCTCTCCTGACGTGGGGCCTCTGAGATGCCACACA
>NW_010120772.1:57155-58465 GCF_000699245.1 Pterocles gutturalis
TACCGAGCAGGTTCTCGAAGCACCGGCCGCTCCTCTGTGCGCTGTGTGACCAACCTGTCCCCACGGCAGCTGTACACAGCTCGGCAGCTGCTGAACACGTGAGAACAAACGGAGGGACCAAATGGCCGTGGGGTCCATTCTGTTTCCTCTTCAGTGTGTGGGGAGCCTCTGGCAACGGTAGGACATTAATTTTCTGTGTACGTATTGTTCTTAATTGTACGTTGCATCGTTGCCATATGGTCCGTACCTGGCACGTAGCTTTCGCAGCTGGCCCGTTTCTGGTTCTTGTTGTACGCAGCAGGACGTGTACAGCATGACCTACAGCAGCTGGTCTCTGAGGTGTTAGCTCCCTCGGCACTCCACTCGTGAGCCGTCCTTCAGCAAAGCGTGTAATGAGATTAAGGCAGTGGGTTCAAACCCTGTGCCTTGTTTCTGTATTTAAAGATAGGATGTTTAAGTAAGTTATGCTTGCAGTCATACAGACATATGATTTTAAGAATGTTCCCTTGTTTAGGTTCATTGCGGGGTAAGTACAACAACCTCATGTTATCTGGGGCAGCATTTGGATGAGAGATCTGTCATCAGCTGAAATTAACCTGCACATGTCTCAGAGGAAGATGAAGAGCATTTAAATATGCCAGCTGGAAAGCATGTGCTGTTTCCTTTTATTCCCCCTCTAACACTGAAAATCCCATCATGTGCATCTGTGTGGGTCTCTGAGCGTTCCAAGTCGCGGGAGGTTTGTGTGGCATCAGGCGTGCTAAGCCGTTTGGACAACCTTGACGTGTCGATATCCCTCCCGTGCGTTACAGCTGAGCAGCGTCTCCTGCTCCGCCGCTCGGCACTCCTGCCTGTGCTTAGGGTTAGCAGCGGCTTGACTAGGGACTGGAATACTTTGGTGAATGTAATCTCCGGCCCAAAGCTGGTGGAAGGCTGCTAAGGATTAATCCCACCCTCAGGCTCAGACAGTGTCTCTGGATGGTGCTGGGACCAGGAATCACTCGCCATTAGAAGCACAGACAAAGGCGTAACTAATGAATCTGGTTTATCCGACATGTTGGGCCAGAGCCGCGTATCTCCTTTTGAATGCCCAAAGCCTTCCTTTTTGCAGGGTGGGAACTTAGCTGAGGGTGAATTTATCCAAGTATCCCTGGAGTTTCAGTGTTGCCTGAGGATTAAATGGAGCCAGTCTGTTCTGCACCACCCTACACCAGAACAGCCTAAGTCAGAAAGCTGAAACGAGAGGTGGATGTGTGCTCCATAGGGCCGAATCATTGAGTAATAGCTGTCCGTGCTCCCTGATTCTGCAG
>NW_010120772.1:58496-61813 GCF_000699245.1 Pterocles gutturalis
AATGCAGACATATACTTCAGTATAATTTTGCTGACAGAACAAAGCTGGCCCCTCGCAGCTCGACTCCAGATGTCAGCCCTGTTCTTGGCACGCCTGCTGCACAAGGCAATCTTCACTTACCACTTCATCTCTGAAGACCCCCGTCACATGGAAGACATCTGCTTAATCAGCAGCAAAGTTTTGGCCATGTTTTGACATGAGAAAACTCTCTTTTTTCTTTAGAAGGTTCATCCAATTCCCGACTGTCTTCAACTGCTAATGACAAAAATATGACAAAAAAATATTTTCCACTTCTCCAGGGATGTAAGTCATAACCTGTCTCTCCTAACGAGGGAGAAGGCAAAGACGCAGCAGGCCCTGGACAGCTGCAACTTCAGGAGTGGGTCTGTACTGTCATTAACTGCCTGAGGAGTAAATGAGTTTAAATATCCAGAGCACTATTCTTTTTTGTCTTCAAACCTTTGGAAATCTATCTTGCTGTGTAACGATATGGAGAAAATAACTAAAGCAAAAGGATGCTTATTTACAGAAATGTGCAGTAAGTTGTAGCTAAAAATCCATTTAACCTCAGCTAAAACATCAGAATAGCGTATCCCAGGGTCTGCTTGATTGTTGAGAATGGATGGATGAAGCATTCTTGATACATCAAATGAAAAGCCTTGTACAGTTTCATCTTGGTCCATTTTGGGCGGCGAGAATGAAAGAGCACACACTGCTCCAGCTGATGAAAAGCAGGCTGAGATGGTTCCGATTAACATTCTAGTGCAACCAAAGAGGCTCAGCATGTCTGAGTAATTTACTGCAAATTGGCAGATGGCTGTAGGAAGAGGATTACCATGAATCAAGTTAGATGGCAAGTGTAACAAAGCAATAGCAAGTAAAAATAATATTGCTTTTCTCATTCCTGTTAAAAAGTAAGTGAACACCAATAGCTTCAAAGCACGTTGAATGACAGCAGCTTTTGATGCCAGCTGAGAGTTCACCCAAATCTCCTCTTCACTTTCTCATATCCTGTCCTGACCCGGTGGCTGTCCCTGCTGCCTGCTCTCGCCCTGATTGCCTGCAAGTTTCTTCCTGCCGAGCTGGTCTGACAGCATCTTGGCTGCTGCCTAGGTACAGTTGCAGGCAGAATGGCCCTTTAGGTGCCCCAAGAGAATCACCCCAACATCCTTTGTTCTTTATATCATCACCAAAAAGCCCCCATAAATGGAACATGTCAAGCTTTCAGCCTTTCAGTGTCCAGACCCCTGAATACATAGCACTCGGACTCAGGGGCTGCTCGTTAATGTCTGTGTTTGCTCTGACACCTCTTCTTTTGTCCGTTCAGTGCTTGGTCCCATTTCATTCTGTTGCCAGGCAATGGAGGAGCCCACTCCAGATGGGTCTGAGACAGCCTGTATTAAGTTTTAATGAGATGATCCCCTGGGTTGGCAAGAGAAAGTGGAACAGAAATCATCTTCTCCTGTGCTTGCCCTGCGGGATACCCAGCCCTGAGGTCGGTCAGCGGGAGAACTGGCTGATGGTGGAGAAGGCACATCGCTGCTTTTGCTATCTCCCCTTCCAGCGCCAGGTGCTCACGCTCAGTTCCTGAAGCTCTTAGCTTTTCATCCCACTTCAAATGAACGAATTTCAGAGGACATACCTTCCTTGTTTGGGAGGAAAAGGTTGGTAGTTATAAATGAAATGGGAATGATGCTGATGGCTCCTTTTCCTGGGCTGCTGATTCCGAGTACTGAATTCTGCATGGCATCCCATTTGGCAGTGGGGCTGCGGCTGACAGCCGGCAATGGGGGAGCTGGACGGCTGCTTTCACACTCGCTGGAGTCTGGTACAGAGACACCCTCCAGAGTTTCACACCCCGGCACGCTCCCGTGTCACACTGTGTTAATAACACATCCCGTGTCCCGGGGGCACCGCAGTATTAATGGTTGTCTGATCTTCCTAATTAGCTTGACAGATTGAGAGGTCAGAGCCCTGTTAGAAACCTCGTGCCAGGTTAGTTGCACGGTGCTGTTTTCCTGTTGTATTTATCACATGCTAGGAATTCCTAAGTGCAGTGTCAGATGTGTTCTGACTCAAGGAAAACCTGGAAAGTAAATTGGGGATTCATTTTGAAAGATCTTGTTTGTTAAAGGTAACAAATGTTACTTACTTTCTGTTTGCTTTTCCACTATTTTCATTTACAAATTAAAGACAAATAGAAATATCTTTTCCAGCCAAGTAATATTTAATCTGGGATAATGTGATTATAATGTTATCACTTTCATACAGAAGACAATAAATAATAACAACTTAGCATAGATGGTGGCTTGTGAGGAACCTGCTCTCATGTTGCACTGCTGCAGCTTTACACTTTGTGGGAACTGGGGCTTGGTGCCAGAAAGTGGGAAAAAACAAGTCTTATGTGTATTAAAATGCATTTAGCATTCTAGCTGACGGTACTCATGAACTGCAATAGAAAAACCTGCTGTGGGAAGCCAGCTGGTTACGTCTAAAAGGAAAAGCTGGCGTGATGCCATCTAGGTTTACAGCAATTTCCATTGATTTAATATTTCCAAAGTGCGTGTGTGCCTTCTGAACAGGGAGAGCACGGCAGCGAGTCCCTGATCTCTGTCCGCTCTCCTAACAAAGAGAGGGCCAGTGTGGAAGGATGCAGGCTGGTAAAGAGCACAAGGTTTGCTTGGCTCCACAGACTGAATTTCACAGGAAAAAATGGAATTGGCAGAAAGCCTGCTGATGGACAGGTCTAATGGGCACATGGATTGCTTGATTCTTCTGTGGTAATTACTGCTTAGTTCAAATAATTACCCAAGTAAGGCCACAATTACGTGACACCCATGTCCATATTGCATCCAAATTTATGAAAATATAAAAATAACATCTGGCATCTGAAGCCCCAAAAACCAGATGAGCTCAGAGTTAGGGTTCCTGCTGTAGCCCGCAGGCAGGCTGTTGCAGTACAGAGCTTTTCTGCGTTCCACGGGACTCCTAACCAGGAGCCCGTTGCTCCCCGGCGCTGTGTACCCTGCTGCGGAGATCAAGGGCCAGATCCCCCCTCAGCTGTACGTGCAGAATCGCACCCCAGTGCTCGGTGGCCGGTAAGATGGAGCCCAGGATAACGCTTGGCGAGAGAGTTCCACCAGTTGTTCTGCTCCTGACGTCAGCACTGCGGATTCCTGTCCCGGTAGCGCCCACAGCCAGCCAGCGCAGTGACCGGTGACTTTCGGTGATGGTTTCATCTTGAGGAAGACGAGTTTTCCTACTGCTGGAGCAGGTCCAGAGAAGGGCAACGCAGCTGGGGTAGGGTCTGGAGCACA
>NW_010120772.1:62034-64639 GCF_000699245.1 Pterocles gutturalis
GCAGACATTGGAACAGGCTGCCCAGGGCAGTGGTGGAGTCACCATCCCTGGAGGGGTTCAAGAAACATGGAGATGTGGTGCTTGGGGACATGGGTTAGTGGGTTGGGTGGGTTGGGTTGGGCTGACAGTTGGACTTGATCCTTGAGGTCTTTTCCAACCTTTATGATTCAATGGTTCTATGATCTGTTATATATACGGTGCAGGGCATTGCTTACTTCTGAAGTCACCTGTGCGTCACAGATGTGGATGAAATAATTAAACACGAAGGTTGAATAAGCACCTGTACTTCGTTCTTGCTTGATAAACCTCAGAAATAACAGTTTGTTTCCCTCTCTTGCTTTCCTGGTTATTTGGCCTTTTGGTTTCAGCCTTCGATTTCATTCATAACGAGCTCGCCCCGTTTGTGTTTCCATATCCCCACGGCAGGATGGGAGGGTGAGCCCACACAATGCAGCTTCTGTTTTACACACTTGGGTCAGTTCAAAGTGCTGCCCCCCACGTGAAGTAAGAGATGAGAGAGCAAGCTAAAGCATTAGAAGAATGGGATGTGGCATGAAATACATCGCTTTTTATTGATGAACTCTGTTGGTTCCCTCATTCTCAGACTAATTTCGGAGCATTCTCAGTAATGCGAGTCTGAAGTGTGCTCAGGCATGTTCTTATATATTGCTCAATCAGAAATTTTTGTAATATTTCTGAACTATCTGCTGCACTTCTTTAGTACTTGTCTCAGACAAGATCCCAGAAGACTCTGTAAGGGAGAAGGTAGCCAGCGTGGGAGGTGTGTACAGAGGCTGAACAGAGAAATGGTCACCAGCCCAAACCTGTCACTGTCTGCCTGCTGTCCTCTCAGCACTTGTTGCAGGACTGTTTTCCCCACTCAGTTGAACATCTATTCCTTTTCCCCTCTAAGTGTCAAATACTTAGAGAACACGGAAGTGTCTGGCACTGATTAATCGGTACGTGATTCACAAACCAGAACAGTCTGACCAAAAGATCCGTTACCTAAACGAGATCTCCTGATTCCTATTTCACCTCGGAAAGGCGCTCTGTTATCTTTCATTGACAGTGGTAGAAATGGCATTGGCATATTTTTTCCATCAGAGATTTTGTATAAATACTTGCTCCTTCAGATTTTACTGGCAATTATGGTTTCATATGACTGTTTTCACATTAATTCTATGTTAACAGCAGAGTTTTAGATTATCTTCATAGTGTCTGTAGCTCTTCTATTAATCTTTTTTTGTACCTGCCTTATTTTTCAAATTTTTAAAATTCTGATTTATCTGAATATGGTTTCTATTTAAATACATACATTTAATGCATTTACTTTAATAGTGGGCACTCTTTTCTTATTTAGAGGCAGGCTTTCATTTTCACAGAATTATTTTATAACAGTTTGTCATAACACTATCATCATAGTGTATCTCTGACCATGGAACTTAATCAAATGCAATTAGAAAATGAGTGCTTGGGGATAACTTGCCACTAGTGTAACAGGAACCATGAAAGCAGCGAGCTCTAGAAAGAGGGACTGTGAGCTGGCAGGCAGTTGCCTGAGCATCAAAAGCAATTTGAGTTTTTGTCAGACTCGGTGTTGTCCCGAGTAGCCAGGGCCACCTTGCGCTCTGTTTACTCATACATAGCACAGATGGATTCTTTACTGCAATAAGATGATTAACACCATAAAACTGGTTAAGCTCTCTCACCTGTTCACAGATAATAACAGGCCAGCTCTGAGCAGCGTCCGCGGTCCCCTCTGTGCAGCGCCTTCCTGCCTCCTCAGCAGCCGACCGTGTGCACTACATTTTGAGGGACTCTTCCTGCTCTTGTTCCTCTCCAGGAGCTGTGTTTCCTGCTCAGTAACTACTGACTTCAACACTTCATAGTTCTGCTAAAGCAAATATATCATTGTGCTTTTCACTAGATCAGATCAGACAGAAATTGGAAGATGGCCCAAGCAGAAAGTACCTCGAGATGCTTTTGCCATCGAGGCGGGAAACTCCCGTCTGAAGGGTTCATGCAAGTTCAGCGAAGTGAACCTCTGCAGGGGTTGTTATGGAATGAGCAGAGGGTAGTTAGTGGTGACTCAGTGCAGGAAAAAACCCCAAAACCTGGCTGTCACAAGCTCTTCATCATCCTCTGACTGAAACGAATGGCAGCTGCTGTAGTGCCACTTTGTGGTGAAACTGAGAAACAGAGACACGTAAAGCTGCTCTTCCCACTCAGACAGGCATGGAAACGAGGGGCTGAGATTCTGGATCTTCTCTGAGCCTTCTGGTCCTCTCTCCTGCAAAATGGTAGATGATAGGAAGCTACAGGTAGACTCTTTACAGCCTGATGGCCAAAGAGCAGTGGCCTAAAGCAAGCCTCGATTGCCGGCAAGTCTGGAACAAGGTGCCACGGTTAATTGTCACAGGACGGCAACTCCTGGCCATGGCCACTGAGGCTGTTCAAAGCGAACGTTGCATTTTATTGCTTGCCAAAGGCTGCGGAGAAATCTAGAGATGCTGCTTTCCCATGCTGGTCTTTACAAGTATCAAATACTAGTCTGGTCTCAACGACTCTAAGGTCGAGTCCTCGTGTAAGGGTAGACAGGCAGGGA
>NW_010120772.1:64660-90021 GCF_000699245.1 Pterocles gutturalis
GGCACGCGCTAGAGGAAAAGCAGGACGCTGTTTGTTGGATGCAATTTTAATTTAATTTTGTATTGTCACAAATTAACATTTTATCTTTGAGAATTACCCAACTGTTTTACAGTCAAAGTGACTGGTTGGACTTTGGTCCTAGGGTTTATCAGACAGAAGAGCACAGAATTTCAGGACAGCCCGTACCCCGTACAGAACTGCGCTCAATCCTTAGCTCTGGCAAAGGGGCACGAACCCAGAAGGGGCAGGAAAACTCTCATTCTTCAGGTTTTTCTGAATCCTGTTTCACAAGGGCTGTTTGTGCAATTACCTGACAGACTTCCATCAGAGATTTAGGGTTTTTTTAGCACTGCTTTGTGCTACATCGTACTCTCAGCAAACCCTGACGCAGTATGAAATGCAGAGTTTCACTGAATGTGATAGCGCAATAGATATTTCTGTTACAAATTACATTTTGTTGCTGTGAGTGAGATTTCCTCAAATACCCATATCATTTGAATGCAAATTCAAACCCAATAGAAAGTGGATGTGTAACTTTCTAAAGCACTTGCAGGGGTTTTGTTTGCAGTCAGATTGTCACCATAATGCTTACAATTGAGAGCTGGGAATTTTTAATAATTTCATTTTCTCCTCTTGTGCTTTTACAGTGCGTCCTTGTGACTGAAACCCGAGGATCAGGAGTTCGTGTCCTCGCAGGAGTCCCAGAGCAGAACTTCAGGGAGGCGAGTTCTGGGCATGCAAGGTAACGTTAAATTCCTGACATAGTTCCACTGAGCTGTCTCGGAGGATGAATGAGCTGGAACAAAGTGAAACGTTTCTTCCCTAGTTAGCATGTGGGGGAATGTTTGTTTATATTTTATGCTTTGATCAGATTTTAAAAAAAACAGATCAGTAGCTTAATTTCAAATAAAAAATGAGAAATGTTCCAGGTAAAGTTAGTTCTTACTCCTGAGTTATTGTTAAAGTGATGATAACAAACAACCTTCCGTTTTGAAGTCTTTGGCAATGTCACAGAGCCAAAATATCCAGAATCTTTATTTTCCTTGAAGTTTATGAACATCTGATGTCTTGCGTACTTATGAAGAGAAGAAGCTCATGGTGTCCATATTGCAATAGCTAGCTTCCATTCCAAGGTCATTTTTCTAAGTGTGTTTTTCAAAAGATTATATATGCAAATGGCTCTGGCACCAGGATTGGCAGTTTTAAAATCTGTTTTTACAAACCTCCGTGAAAATATGGCAACAGAGATAAAAACTCTGGGCAGAAGGCAGAATGAGTGGAAACAATCCCTCTGGTTGAATAAGGCTGAACTTTACTGCAGTCTGCTCAGCTTCTCACAGTTCCCATCCCCAGGAGATCAGAGCTCCTCGCAGGCAGTAAGGTATTCCTCTGCCCAGGCGATTGCGATATACAGTTATCCATTTACAGAGGAACCGTTCAAAGCCAGGCAGGAAACAACGGAGCGGAGAGCCTGGGTTCCTCGTGGAGGAACGGCAAATTCCAGAGTCAAACTGCAGGAAGGCTAATAACTCCTGGGCAGAGCCATGAGAAGAGACCTTACAGTGTCAGATAAATCTTCACGGGACAGGGCGGGGGGCTGGTGGGTGGTTTTGGTTTGGTTTTTTTTTTTTTTTTAAAGAGGTTTGTAGGACAGTAAATGTGCAGCAGTCCTCTACACCTCTTCTAATCCTCGCTTCTAGACAATAGGTCGGAATGGTCCACGTTCAGGAAAAGTCTCCCATTAACCTGAAAGAACTGGATCTGGCCTTGGCCTCTGATTTCATTACAGTGGATCTCTTTAAAAATGTAGGTGTTTTAAGGCTTTTTTTTTTAAAAAAAAAACAAAACAAAATAAAACAAAACACATTTTTGAATTGCAAAAGGGGCAAAATCATTTGGCTCACCCATATCCAAAGAAGATCCCGAGACCTCTGTACCACAATGTCTGTGCCAGCTTTGGCAATATGAGAACGGGAACCAAAGCCACCTGAAATGAAAACACAGTTTCTGAGTCACCTTAGAGTTTAACATGAATAAACTCCAAGTCAATACCACAGAGTTTTGCTGGAATTTGGGGGAAAGGAAGTAAGGGAACAGAAGAGAGAGTTAATGTCTAGGCTTCAGATTCTGGCTAGGGAGTAAAAGCTATCAGTTAAGCAACGAGTCCATACTGCTCTGTGAAGCCTTTTCTAAGGTTTTTGAACTTCTGCTAGTATTGCAGAACGGTTTTCTTTTGTACCTCATCCTGTCTCCTTCAGCCTGTTCCCCCAGCACGTGTTGACAGCTTTGCCCTCTGCTCCCACGGGCTGTGTGCTCCTGTCTGTATCTCTTGCTGCGTTTCCCTGACACACCTGCTGATGCTTCTTTCTGCCTTACGCATCTTCAAAATCTGACTAATCCTTTGCCAGTGTCCAAAGATCATCAGAGGAACTGACACAGGGATCATCATTTCCTTTTCTTAATCTCCCCCTGGACGTGCCTGGCCCCTCGCTGCCTGCAGCGGGCAGTTCTGTGGGAGGGGAGGAGGTCGTGGGTGCAAGGATCGCCACCAAGCTCAGAAGCTCTACAGAATAATTAGTGCTGGAGATTGCAAATACTAAACGAGCCTCCTTTAATGTGCTAATAGCTCGGCTCTGCTCCTGTACTTTGCCCGGGGCGGAACGTGGAGCTCATCTCTCCTGTCCTGAGTGGGCAGAGAGCAGGAACCTGCCATCGCCTCGGTCCCTGCCGCAGGGACCCTGCTCCTGGGACCCGTCTGTGCCCTGCGCGCATCAGTACCAGCACCGGCTGTGTGCGGCTTGGCCTCGGGTCTCGGGGGTGTTGGAGGGGAGAAATAATGATAGAGCAAGCCCAGACTGTGTGTTCAGTGCCTGGGATATTGTTCAAGGTGTGTAAGGAGCTCCAAGGGAGAGTGGGTGCTTTTCTCTCACCTCTAGTGATTGCTGAGCGTGGCTTCAGTACGGCAGGAGGGCAAATGGGGAAGAGGCCTGGGTCAGACTGGCATTTGAAATGCAAGTGCAGCTGCAAACTTGTAAGAGGTGTCTTTCAGAAAATCCACACAGCTTTATGCTAAAGCTTCATCAAAAAATTTACGTGATGTAATACTTGGTTGTGGCTTAAAAACACAGTAATGTTTTGGAGTCCTGAAAATCACACAGCTATCTCTGATTTCCACGCTTTGTCAAACAAAGTGACTGTCAAAACGTCAGTGACGGATGCTGGCAGGAGCCCTCTGGGTTACACAGACCCAGGGGCAGGGGCTGCCTGCCGCGGTCCGAGCAGCGCGGTGTGTCTGACACGGTGGCAGGCAGAGTTACACCCAGCGCTGGCGAAGCTCTGCCACCACCGGCTTGTTTTCACCCAGCGGGACGTGCTGCTCTCTGCTCTGTCCTGCATCGTTCTTTTGAAGTCACCAGGCTGCTGGTATTGGCAAGTGGTGGTTTGGGGGAAATGAGATGTTAATGGTGTATTCCCTTGGGCTGCCCTGCGCAGCCCTGCCGGGGAATCGTGCAGCTCCCCGCAGGAAACGCCGCTCTGGGACCAGGGCAAGGGCTGGCAGAAAATAAGTGTGGGAGTGAGATTTAGCTGAGTAAGTGAGAAAAAAGAGCCAGAGGTTTTACAGGTACGTTCTTAGGCAACAAATGGCCACCGAAGGTCACAAAGTGTGACGTATAGACAGTTTAAGTCCTGTTGCAGCCTTTGCATGTCCTCAGAGAGAGCCCCTGGCCTGGCAGAGGCTGTCACCTGCCTCAGCACTGACTGCGCCTGACAGTGGCATGGAACCTCACAACCCACGCCCGACACCAGCAGAGATGAGTTTAAACTTTGGATAACGCTTTCCCCAGCCCTGTTCCGTACGTGGGCTGCACAGGAACGCCGGCCTGCAAGAGCTGGCTGTGGCCCCGCAGCTGCTTCAGTCGCAGGCACAAGATGAAATCAGTGCTGTCGCTACAGCTGCAGAAATTCCAGAAATTCCTGCTCCGGGGTGCCTGCGATGCAAATCAGGATGGGAGCGCAGGAGAACCAGTGCTGAAGCCGATCTCTCTGCTTCCTCCCAAAATGAGTGCTTCCTTTTCTTTAAAGAAAATGTGGTTTACACAGATTCATCAGAAAAGACCAGATACTTGGATGATATAAACTGGCACAGATGTCAACAAGCATTTAATTTCTGGGGTAATTTCTGCATTACTTGGCAGGAGGAAGTGCTGCTTTGTGATGGGAGGTAGGGCCCATGGATACTAGAGCACAACCAGAAGGACATAAATGTTACCTAGTCATTAAACTACAGTGTTGTATTTTAACGAGTTGGCACTGTCTTAATCATTGAATGCAGCCTGCCGGCACTCATACTCAGTGACTTTGAGTGTATGTTACCTACCTGAAATTAGAACTTTTCTGTTTTTCAAAGGTACCATTATTTGCACCTTTCCAAAATTCTGGCAAAATGTATTTGGCAGTAAACTCTGCAGCCAGGGACTTGTCACAGTGCTTTTAGATCTCCAGATGTTTCGCTTACTTTCAAATCCAACATACACACTAGTTTAATCAAGGAAAAAACATTTTTTTTTTCATCTGTCATCTCTTTATCACTAGCTCTTGGTGAATGACTAGAGAATTTATGAGACACAGATGCAGCCCTAGCTCTGGTGAGGAGATTATATATACTGTAGAGCAAAAATTACACCCTGGCTGCACATGCCACGCAGTTGTTACCGTCATGTGCCATTTTTCTGAAGGAGTCTATAATCCAAACTGCTCTTGGATTTCTAGCACATCACTGGGCTTATGAATATTTCTGAAGTTAAAAATAAGACGAACAGCTCTGTCTAGTGGCAATTGCAATAACTACATCAGAAGGTCATTATTTCTAACAGAATTCAGCCCAGATGTGTCGAATCAAGTGAGGTTAAAAATAGCTGCTTGGCTTGCTTCCCGCACGGCAACTGCTCCAAGTCCTCGTGGAGAGACCCTGGAGAAACAAGTGAGGCCATATTATGCCGTGAGTTTGCTGCCAGTTCTTTTAGGAGATGTGCTACCGTTATTGAATTTTCACCAAAAGCAATACCAACCCCTGAGGCTTTGCTGTTCCTAAGGCTGTGGTTGCAGTCTGCAAGGCCCTGCGCTTTCCCTCTCCCCTGAAGGGTTCGGTGCTGGGTGTTCAAAATCCATCTTCTCCCAAGCCTGGCAGGACCAGGTGCCATTTTGGTTTGGGTTTGTGGAGTTCCCCGATACTCCCTTACATAGTTCTTAGCATAACCACATCAACAGGACAGTTTTAAGCTGGGGAAGGTCCCGTTTCAGAGCCCTGCTGCACAGCTCCCCGTTTCGGGCTGTCGGTGCACTCAGCTGTGTGCCATGAGATCAGGAGATGTGGTGGCTCCGCTGTCGGGATGGAAGGTGATGCTGGGGGTGGGAGCACTCTGCTGGACCCGTCCCAGCTTCTCCCAACCCAGCTGTGGGCTCAGAGCGACTGGCACCACGGAGGTGAGGGAGTGTGATGGGAGAGGGCTGCCTTCAGCTGCTGGTGGATATTGGAGGCGAAAAAAAACCCCACTTACAAACAAGACACTAATATGCCCCTCTCTGTGGAGAGATCTTGGCTAAGAGTGCCTACGTTCAAAGGTTGCGGCCAAAGGGTAAGTTATCTCCGGGCTGTTGGTTTCATACAGTGAGTAATACCGGTATCAAATGATGTTGCATACTCTTCACAGCAGCCCTTTGGATAGCTTGCTGCCATCTGAAGGAAATCCTAAAACACTGTAAAAAATACACATCACTTGCCATCTTCTCTGAAATGTCACAAAAAGATGGTTTTCGTCTCTACTAAGTGAAATGTGAGAGGTGATTTTTTCTTCTTCCTCTAGTGATCCATTCCTTCATGTGGATGAAATCGTACTGGTATCAATGGGACTAAACAAACAGAACTTATTCCTCAGTTGAAATTCTACTGATACAAGCACTGCCATGAAGCTGCAGAAATTTTCCCTGAGCTTTACACAGCATGAAACGTTCCAGCATAGTCAAAGCAGGGAACCTTTGAGTGTGGGCAAAGAACTGCCTCTGGAAGGAGCCGCTTCTGCCTCGTGCCTCTGGTTTTCTGTGTCGAGGGTCTGACCGAGGTGTTACAACGTGTGGTCATGCTGTCTGGTGACCCGTTAATAAGGAGGCTAATTCCAGCGCCGTTAGATAATACCCAGGTGACAGCTGCAGGGCAAGGTGATGGTGATAACCTGCTCCTTCGGTTCCAAGTTTGCACCTCGGGTTTTGCTCAGGTTGGTGTGAAGGCAAGTGGCTGGTGTTCCACTGACAGGAGAGGAAAGGGGACAGCAAACGCTTACGTTATTTACAGGTGACCTGGATATCCCAGGTTTTTGGATGCAAACGCTCTTAGCTTGAGCATCTTGAGGGTCAGTTAAAGAAATGTGCTGGACCCAGCGGTCGGTTAAGGTCCATCAGCGCTCTGATGGAGATGGCCTCTAAGCGTGGTGTGCAGGTGCTCCTCGCGCTCCGTCCTTAGCAGTTCCCAGGTGTAAGGTGTTATCTCTGGTCTGTAAAGTTTCATCAGCCTGACACCCACCTACGCGGTCTTGCTTTTCTTGCTCTGTCACACCGAGTTGTGTGCTCATCAAGACGTTTTGGAAACCCAGAGCCAGCCCACCCGCCCTCCTCCGCACCCACCCACTCCTTCTTATCTCCTTTGAGTGGTTCTTACAGAACGATCCAAAGCACTCTTACTTAAGATGTTGATGGTAAAAAATACCTTTCTATCGAAAGGGAAAATGGGTGTGAAGGGAGAAGTTAGTGAAGTTGTTGGAATCATAATGGAGTTGTGTACGTGCATACGCATCTGTCCATAGTGCTGCTGCGGTCTGAGACCACGGCTGCCCTCTTAATTGTGGTAAATCAAAATAAGTAATCACAAACAACAGAGGAATTGCATGAAGCATTTCAGGGTAAAGATTCAGCATGCTATCTCTGTCTAATGACTTCCCTTTCCAGGAGGATCAAAGGTCAGAGCCCAAAAGCTGGAAGACGAGCTCACTAGAAGTTGTTGGAGATTTCAGAGGAACTGCATAAAGCCAGCACGGAGCAGACAGCAGCCTGTGCTGCAGGGAGAGGTGAGAGCTCCAGAGCACGTGCAGCACAGATTGCAAAACAAGTAGCACAACCCTCTTATACTTAAAACTCTCCTGAAACAAGGACTCTGCTTTTTCTAGGCGGGCAAGGCTTTATTTCATAATCATGGCAAGCAGGTAGAGGCAGAAAGAAAGCTGTGACTAGCTGAGAGTCATGCAGGAGAACTTTAATGTGAAGTCTAAACTTGCACGTTTGTCTGAAATCTCCAGTGAAGCCAAGAGGATTTTATAAAAGGAATATGCCTCCTCCCTTGCAACACCTCCACTCAGCAGCACAGCCTGCAGCCCTGACTGGCTTTCTGCATAAGCAAAGACTGGAGATAAGGAGAGAGAACCGATAACAGAAACCTGCAGTCTGCAAGTTGCCCTGCCCAGAAAGGATTGCAGGCCTTGATTCAGTTGCTTTCTCTGCTCTATGGCTTTATCCCAGTTCTCTGCAAGTGCTTTTCGTTGTGTGCCCCTTCGCTTCGGGTTGTCGCCTTTCTCTGACACGTATCAGATTGAATCTCTTGAATTAGGTTTTTCAGGTTTTTTTTGTCCAATGTTTTAAAGCTGCAAGTCCTGGATCATGTCTCCTTTCTCTCATTCTCCCCTTGTGCTGCGTTTTCTTTCTTATATCTCCGTTAATAAGTTCTGACTCATTTCACTCTCTTTGTGTGCTCCCATTTGGCACCTCCCGTGATGTCTGCCTGCCAATTCCTTGCAATCCCCATGTCATCTTCTGCACTCCCTGTGTTTCCTGGCTGCCTGCCAATTCTCAGACTCTAAACGTCAGTATTTCTAGGATCTGCTTGCTTGAGATTTTTCTCCTTTTTTGTTTCCTCTCCCTTTTTAATATTTCTAATAATTTCTCCTTTGGCCCTGCCTTGAACCCTCTCCAGGCACAAGGAAAATCCAAATGTTCTTTTGCAGTCTGGCTGGGAGCACGCTGAATTCAGGAGGGTGGCACAGAGATTTGTCTCAATACGCTCTGGGAGGCTTTAGTCAAAGTGCAAGGCTCTCTGGCTGCCTCTTTAAAGAGCAAGGTCTGTAGACAACCCCAAATTCAAAGTTTTAATATGCTCCAATTATCTATACACGCTAAACACTTCCATTTGTCGACAAACCTGGGGAAGGCAAGAGATGATGGGCAGCATTATTCTCACAGTTTTATTTTCTTCTTCCTACTCGCTGTAAAGGGCGCTTCCTGCAGACAATCGTGTACAGCTGACTGAGAGGAGCTGCCTAATTCACAGGGGGAAGAAAGTCAGGGATTTTTTTCCATGCCAACACTTTGACAAGTACTGCAAATTTGAACCAAGCATGTCAGCTAAAATGTTCACATCTGCAGCCTTTTACTAATGGCCCTTCTGTTCTCTTCACAAACACGTTTCTAAGCCCTCCTGTAAGCTCACTGCTGCTTGGAAATTCTGTTGCTGTTCTCGTGGTTCCAGTTCATACAGCATGGCTGTTTTGCCTGCTTTTCTATCTAACAAAAATTGTGTACATCCATGACATATAAAACAAACTTGCATATTTTAACATGAAATGGTCACAGTCACTCTCTCATACTTTTCCTTTGTCTATATTTTATCTCCATGGGAAATGGACACAGAAAGAGATGAAGTCCCTGGATCTAGAAATCCATGTGTGCTTGCAGAAGAGCTTGTCCATCCATACATGAATTCCTCCGATCTGCATGAGAAGCCTCTATCAGACTCGGTAGCTGGATGAACACTTTGCTGCAGGCTTGGTTTTTAACCTGTAATAGTAAGGCAGTAATTTCTCATCTCTTATTTGCCAGTTATAACTGACATAATAATTGCATACTGACACATACAAATAGGGAGGGAAACCGTCATCTCATCCTTAGGTGAGAGTATTGGGTTGTTCATTAATCTATTTATACATTGGTATAAACAGGCCATATGGACATTCATTAATGAATGGTCTTTGCAAATTTAACCCCTTCTTTCTCCATGCAGTAAGTCAGTCTTGATTTCTGCAAATTATTTGCATGATTGGAATAAACTTAGTGCAGGACTAAAAAACTGTTTAAGTCAATGAGAAGCTACAAGTCTTTCCACTGAGTTGAACTAAGTTGTATTCATCTACAAGATATTTATCATCAGATCTCTCTGCCTATGGGTTTTTTGCACAATAATTTTGATCACACGGATCACTCATGATATATGACTGATCACGTAAGTTAGACACTACTTTTTTTTTACTTGATTAGATATTTGTAACTTCTTTTGTAGTATTGTTATCCTCAACAAATTGTCCAGGGAAGGATGTCCACATGTATATATATACATTTAAAACCACAAATTCCATTCTATGCATGTGGTTTCTGTGTACGTCCTTCACTGAGCTGAAACCTCACTGACGGTTCAAGTTCATGCTGAGCAAACGATGGCCCCGTCACCTCTGCCCATGGTGCAAGCCCACGGTGCCGGCTGAGCACCCGCTGGCCACGGCAGGAGCACCGGCCGCCCGATGCGTGGCGAGCCACCGCGGCCCCGGCCAGCCGCACCGACCGCCTGATGCGTGATGTGCCACGGTCACACAGGCTGGGCAGCTCTTCAGCCAGGAGATGTAGTTATCTCTGCCTTAGGGCTCATAGAAACCAGAACTACCGTGATAAACGGGGCAGATTCCTTGTTACAGACTCTCAAATACTCTCTTTACAATTTAGTGTTTTTAAATAACTGTTTTCTGTCTACTTTCATGAGTTGCAAGTAACAGCAGTGGGACTCTTGTTAAAGTATGTTATGTTTCCTGTTGATGCCTGATGTGTTCATCACAGCTAAAACCCTGCAGGGAGTGCCAAAGGAATTGTGCCTGAAGTGGGGCTGAGCTGTAAATCTCGGGGTACTGCTCTCCAGTGACCCATGTAAACTGTCTATCATTTGTCTGCTCCTTAGATTCTTGTATGAAAGAGACCCTGATCTGTGGTGTGACTGCCCCTTAGCAGTGCTGAGGCTTACAGGGTCCCTGCTCTTTGCCGCAGTAACCAGAGCAAGCAGAAAGGTCCCAGAACCAAACACTGCAGTTTGCTGAAGGAGAAATCTGAAAGGCGCAATGGGTTTTGTATGAGGGAGGGTTTGCCTGCAAACGTTTTTCAGGAAGAGTCAGTAAGAGGGCACCAGACCAAGTAGGGAATGGTTGGTGATTGCTGCAGTGTGCAGAGTGAAGATTAGAAAAAAGACCGCAAGAATGCAGGAGGGAAGGCTGTCGCAGATAAGGACAGCGTGCGGCAGAGGCACCTCGCCAGTCAAAGGCAATGTGAGAAAAACCGCGTCTGGAGCTCAGGGTCAGTTGATATGTTTGCAAATAATACATGTGTTGTTCATTGGTTCTGTTTAAAATAGTTTATCTCTTACAAACCAATTTCTGCAAGTGATTTAATTGCTGGTTGGATGAGTGGTTGTAACCGCGTATCAATCACTGTTTAAAGCATTGCTTGTATTTTTCTCCCTCGAGTATCTCGCATTAATTCTGGAGTAATACGAGTGGCAAGCTAACATGTATATATTATTCTCATCTGCAAATGAAAATAGCTGTTAATTAATGTCCAACAGCAATTATCACACTGGGTGTCTTAGCTGCAGCTGCTTTCTGTGGGCAGAATTTAAATGGGGTTGGGTCAGCAGGAATTAAGAATGTGGGGTTTGGACTCTTTGATGTTCTTGCTGAGCTGTATGGAGGTTGGAAAAGAACACAGGGAACATGTGTGGATGTAAATGAGAACAAAACCTAATCCATAACTGTTTTCTTTAAGCATCTGCTTTTTATGATATATATGCAAGGGAAAGGGACAGGTAAGAAAACATAAATGATTGTGTGATCTGTGAATTGATTGCACTGATAGATTTGTAACCTCACCCTATGGAGAAAAGCGAGTAGAATGTGTACTGGATAGATTGCTATGTGGAAGAATTTCATATACTACTCCTTTTTTTAGGAGAGGATCTTCTCAAAAACTCAGATTGCTGGCTTAGCTCCATTCTCCAGCAAGGACACAAATCTTGCCATCACCTAATGAGAACAAAGTTAGGCTAATGGCAGCAATTTTACAAAGTGCTGCACCTTATACATATTTGCATAACATAAAAGGATAGAAGTTGCCTTCCTTTCATAAAAGCAACTGTGTCGGTCCTTTTGCATCCAGCAGAACACACTGTATCCTGGCACTTCTCCTGTGTTGCCAAATGGCTTCAGATGCAGGTTTGCCTGGGTGCTGGCTTGAGGTCTTTTCCTTATTTACTGCAAAACATGTGCCCCACAGTGTCCTGCCAAACCAGCCTGGAGAGGTGGCACAGACACACCGCCCTTGCATGGAAACCCGCCTGGGAAAGGCTCACAAGAGGGTGGCCCGCCTCGGCCCGGCTCAGTCTCTTCCAGGTTTACACCAGAATGTAACGCCGGGAGCTGGGGATCAGTGACGTGGGGATTCTGCTTCTCTGACAAACTGGCGAAGAAAAGCAGTAGATTTCTCTCAAGTTTTCCTGTACCTTTCATCTTGTATTTTATCACCTGTCTCCAGGTGAGATCAGTCAGTTGTGGAAAAACCTCCAGGAATCCAGCTTCGGCAGTACCTGCTGCCGTGCCGAGGTCCAGTCCTGCAGCTGGCCAGGGCAGGGGGCAAGCGCAGCAGCCTGACAAACTGTCTCTAAACCCCGGAAATCCAAACAGAGGCCTCATTGATTAAAATGATTAAGACATGTACTCATTTCACTCACTGGGTTTTTGGCCTGTGCACACAGAATTCGGAACTGCCTGTTCTTCACTTGTTTTTCCATGTCTCGGGCATTCTCACTCCAGTCATGTTTTGTTCCATCTACATCCTTTTCCCCGCAAGAACACAGTGTCTGCTGAGCAGCGGCTTTAGGAAAGAGATTAATCTCTAAGGCAGGATGCTTGTGCTTTCTGTCTTACCTTTAACAGGTGTTGAAATGTATGAAATAATTCCTGAGGTTTTTAAGAATTAGAGCAGCTATCCCTACTTTACATGTTATTGCTTTTTTTAGAAGGACTCCTTTACTAATTTGTAAACACTCTTTATTAAGTCAACACTCTAATAGTGTTTGTCACAAATGCACATTTACATCTGCTCTGTTCCATTCTGGTTTTTCAGAACAGCCTTTTCACTTTTCCTTCTCCAAAGAAAACACGAATGGACAAAATGTGAAGCAAGTGTAAGTGCAATGATGGTGTACAGCCTGGTGGAGAAAGTGGATTTTTTTTTTTTTTTAAGTATCTTGAAATCGTTCTCATAATGGATTCCGAAGTTGCCTGCTTCCTTGCTTGCTAATGTGGGTCCACTATAACCGCCAGCTCCGCTGCCTCCGTTCAGCTTTGTGAAGAGCCTTTCATACTGTATTTTTTAAATACAGAACTAAAACCATGCTGAGCTTTTCTTTCACTCTGACAAGAGCTTTTATGTGTGTGCAGTGGCTGCCTTCCATTTGCTATCCTGCTCTTCAGTCCCGGGCAAAGCTCTGTAGGGTTTTGAAACAGACAGCCCGACCATCGCTCCCAACGGGAGCAGCCCAGTTTGGTTCATTATTTGCCTGTCCTCCCTTCGCATAAATGAGAGAAATATCCGTTCCCTTTGGGAGGGACAGGGACAATGGGAAATAGTGCCCTTCTTGGTAGAGAGACCTCAGGCTCTTTGTCAGTGACAAGTCAGCTGTGAATATTTGTATTTCCCCAGACAAACCCGTTCTGTACATCTATGCTGATAGTCCATCACACCTCCTTCACCTCGGCTGCTCCGGGCTGGGAAGCACACGGGGCACGCAGATGCTCTGCTGGCCGGTACTGATGGGCTGAGAAAGAGAATCTGTGACAGTGATTTCTAAGCTAACAGTTTTTTTAAGAAAAATGTATGTGAGCATATGAACACAGACAGGTACAAGACTAATGAAAAGAAACCTGCTCAAAGAAGACAAGAACTCTCTTTAACTTCAGCTGCTGAGCAACGTGCTTGGCATTGTTCTGTCCCTCTCCTGACAGTCTGAGGAAAGACATGGAGAGCAGGGGGGGCAGAACGCCAGAGCTGCCTTTCAGCTCCGTTTCCCCATGGGATGGCTGTATCACTCCACAGGAGACTTTTCACATGCTTCCATCACCCTGCCAAGGGCCTCTCGCAGCCTCTGAGTGCAGCCTGGGTCCTTGGTGAGCAGGATGTGGTCCTGTGCTCTGCCCTCTCGGCTCTGGGTGCCTTTCTGTAAGTGACACTCGTACTGTCCCTATTCATTCCGTGGACCCTTCTCTGAGCAGAAGGAACTTCATGTGAAAGCAAGGCTGGAGAAGCCAGGCAGCTGGGGATGCATTTGGTGATTGCAGACAGAAGGAGAATAAATCCTAGGGGAAAACAAAAATATATGCATTTATACATACAAACACATATATTTAATAATGTGTCTAAAATGCCCAAATAATTAATGAATGGAAGTATGTAGAATGAAAGCAGTGTTTCAGTGTTCATCCCACTGCAATGCATCCCTCTCTCCTGTTTCCCTGATGGATGCCGGGCATAGGGCCCTCGGTACGGACTGTGGCCATGTCTCCATCACACGCCGATGGAATCAGGATGGGGATTTACTGCATCGCTTGGCTCCTGCTGGGCTCTCCTAAGCGTGGTGAGAGCTGCCAGCAAGGTCTCGGAGGCATGTGTTATCACATGAATGAGATTCCTGTTACAAGGATGGAGCCAAAGAATCACAATTTAAAAATCTGATTTAATGTTTTTAATGGATTAAGGCCATAATTTCATTGTGCTTTCCTCCAAGGAAAAAAAGAGCTAGGTGAATGATTAGATTTGAGATAGCTTGGGCTGATATTTTAAACAGACAACATCTCGTGTAAGGAGCAGAGCAGCTGCAATCTGTTGCTCTATTTTTCTGAAGACTGTGCCATTAATTGAAACATGGTGGAAAAAAAATTAATTGTATGGGGCTTATAAAAGCAAGGTCTTGCAGGATTAAGATGCATGAAACTAGAAAGAAACATTTTCCTTATCATTACCTTCTCCCTTTCGGTATTAATTTTCTATTTGTATAGAACTTCACGTAACAAATGGAGATTTTTAAACTGAAGCTTTTATTTTCCTGCTGTGTTTGAACTGTGTATATGGTGACATAAAACAGAGGAGAACTGAGAACCCCCTTTTTTTAAATTTATTTTTTTCTCCCACTAAACCGGTTCAAAATGTGAACAGTGTATATAACACCAAATATATTTGTACTTAAAATCCCTCCAGGTGCAATGCTGCAAGGAGTTTATTAAGACAGGTACAGAATATTGTTAAAATACTCTCTTCTTTCTGAAATCATAACCATGAATTAAATCAGTTAGGTAATGAAGAGTCAGAATTTGACTGTCCAAAGGGCAAAGAAAGGTCTCCAATTATATTGTAATTTAAATACATCTCTCACTCAGAGTAGGGCTCCGTGAGAAAGGCTATTTTTAGACTTAAATTCTAGACCAGACCTCTTTTGTTGTAATACAATGGACTTGTAATAAATCTCTTCTCCTGTGTTTCATAGATCAGCTTTCAAAAGTTTGGTGCCGTAGAAGTCTGCTCTTTATACGTTTTTTCCTCTATTGGAAGCGTCTCAATATTTGGAGCTTTAGTTTTGGATGGCTAGTTACAGTTCAGTAGTTTAGTCCAAGAATATCAGTGTGGTTTTTATCATTGTGATTGGGCTGTTCTGCTAATGGTTTATTTAAAACAAAGATATGTATTTGCAGTGGCGTTTGCTGGCCAGCCATAACTATCTGGAGTATTTCAAGTATTTCTAGGTCTCCACTCACAAGGATAAGAGCATCTGCAGCTGGCTGCCCTTGCTCATGTCTCTTACTTCTGGCTTAAATATTTCTCTTGGAATTCTCAGGAGATTTGGGAATGGCTTTTTAAACTTTAAATTACTGATTCATTGTAGCCCGACACCTAGCAGGCTGTTCTGACCGATGGGGGTACAAGAGATAAGGCATATTCATGTCTTTATGTTCTGCAGAAAACTTTCATACCTTTATTTAGTGTTTTAATTTGTTCTTTGGATCTTTAGTTCCTCTAAGAAGTTCTTTATTTTTACCCCACTAAAAAAATGAAGTTTTAAAAAAAACCTCCCATGCTGTTTCTAGTGGATGATAGTTGATTGGCACTTTGCTGCTTCTCTAGATGGCCCAAATTCAGTGTCAGAGCTACTGCAGGACTCCCTCGCACCCCAGGGGTGTGTGGGGAGCTGTCATTTTTATTGGATCCCCCCTGGATGCACGTGGATCTGTTAAAACCTGGCATATATACATTGAGCTTGAAAATTAATTCTACATCAGCAAACTTGTTTAGGAGTACTTACAAAGGAGTTGGGACAGGCTTAACTGAACGGATCATAAAGAATTACTAGTCCCACAGCTGGAGAGGCGCGGTTGGTGCCGTGGCTCGGGTGCAATGTACAGCCACAACTCTCTCCTGTGAGCTGTACTGTGCGGTTGTTGCCAAGTCACGAGAGTCCACAGGGGCAGAAGCAAACTAGTGTACGGTAAAATCCATAGAAAGCATCTGGATGGAGAAACATCTTGCTTGTCAAAAATGAACATTCTCAACATTCTCTCCCATTCAGCACATGAGAGTTCACCTCTTGCAAGCATTTGCATCTGATAGTTAACCTCCCTGAGCTAGGTATTAAAAATAACTGCTCCTATCAAAGAGCATATGTAACTCAAAGTGAGATGACTAAGATAAAGTATTTTGGTTATTTCGCTGCTTGAAGAATCGATTAATTACGATACAGAGCAAGTAGGTATCAAGCTAAGTGAACTGGCTCGTAACACGTGTTCTTCTCTTTCGCCTTACAGAGAAAAACATGTTCTCCATTTCCTTCTAGCTTCTGGCTTTTATCACTAAAAAGCCCAAGAACATAAACCACATCCCAACACTGCCGAGGAATGTTCTCCACTGCTTCAGTGACCTCTCCTTCAGCCAGGGAGCACCCTGACACTGCAGTGGGGTGGTTCTCAGTGCTGGTCTGGCAAGTGCCAGCTTAATTCGGTGCTGTAGGACAGAGGATGCCAGCAATTTAGTATCTCTTTTTGAATTTGTCCCATTTTTTAAGAGAGAAGGAGCATGCAGAAACAAGAACAGGAAGCACTTTACAGTATCACAAACTGCGGCTTGCAGTTCTCTTTTTAGGTTTTCCAAGTAATGACACAAAGGTTAAAGTTTTTTTCTCTTGCTTTCAGAGTGCATTTTAAAATATTGTCAGCCATGTTATTTATCTTCCATCTCCTGCAAAACTTTGAATAAAACTGCAAGTGAAACATAGGCACTCTGACAGCACACATGAATCCAGACACGCGGGTTTAACAGTGCAGAGCTCCCCAGGAAGGAGCCAGGCAACATTTTCTGAGGGCGGCAAAGAAACATCCTTGCTGTATGTGTGCGTACCTTACTCCACTCTATACCTCAGAGGAGCAAAATTCAAGATTTTAAAAAACCAACATACAAAATACATAACATCAGCCTGTAAAAGTGAAAACCCAAAGCACAGTAGGTGAGACCATGCACAAATATGAGCAGTGCTGTAACAGGGAACACAACCCGCAGAGCTCCTAATCCTTCAGAAGAGCCCAGAGCATTGTCCCCTGTGCTGTGACACCGCTGGGGGGGCTCAGTCTGTGACCTCTCCCGGCTCCCTAAATCCACCTGAAAACCAGCACTGCTCATAGCTGCTGCTCAGCTTCAGGGATTGTGAACACGTCCGAGGTGGCGTCCCAGCGCGTTCAGGGCAGCTGGCGTTCTGTTCCCATGGCCATCGAGTGAGTGCCGTGCTTGCCTCCAGTGCCAGGGATTGTAAGGCCTTTACACGGTCAGCGGAACCCCGCTGGGTGAGTCCTCATCCTCTGAGACAGGCTCTCGCCTGCTAAAGCTCTTCCCAACTAGGTAAAGTATGTGGGCCTGGAGCCGCCGGAGCGGTCTGCTCTGCGTTAGACCCACGCTGGTGCGCGCTGGCCAGCTGACCCGCTGCGATACATCAGGTCGCATGACTCTCGTGCTAAGTTTTTTCAGAGTAACTTGAAAAGTATTTAAACTCTTTATTAACATTTATAAAACAGCTTATTCTCCACGGCAGCTATGCTGGGCAAGGTTTCTGCTTATTTTGGGTCCAGAATTGCCTCTCTGGAAGAATGCCTTTTTCAAGGTCTTGATCACCTTCAGTTTGATTTAGGGGATGAAATCAGTCTGGGGCTAATTGTGAAACCAACTCAAAAGCAATAAAATGTTTTGTCTAAGGGGACTTGTTTCACAGATAAAATGAATAATCTCAGCCAAATGTACTGCTTAGGCAGAGTGCACGAGCTGTTCTCCTGCAGACAGAGGCCTTTGGCAAACTGGTACTTTGTCTATCCACTTCTTTTTTTTCCTTCCTTTTGAATTCAGAATTCTTCTCTTTCGGGATTCTGCTCTGTTCTTGGCTCAGGAAGGGTCTCTACCCCCATATTCTCTCTCTCTCTTTTTAGTCTTGTTAGAAGTGGTGTCTGAGTTCTCAGGCTTCTCACTTTGCTTCTGACTCACTGTTGTTTCAGCTGAAAAGCTTTTCTTTTCTCTTTTATTTTCTTTTATCTTTTCCTTTCTTTTCTTTTTTCTCTTCTCTTTTCTTTCCTTTTCTTTTATTTTCTTTTATCTTTTCCTTTCTTTTCTTTTTTCTCTTTTCTTTCCTTTTATTTTCTTTTATCTTTTCCTTTCTTTTCTTTTTTCTCTTTCCTTTCCTTTCCTTTCCTTTCCTTTCCTTTCCTTTCCTTTCCTTTCCTTTCCTTTCCTTTCCTTTCCTTTCCTTTCCTTTCCTTTCCTTTCCTTTCCTTTCCTTTCCTTTCCTTTCCTTTCCTTTCCTTTCCTTTCCCTCTTCTTCTCTTCTCTTATTTTTTCTTTTTTTCTTTTTTCTTTTTTCTTTTCTTTCTTCTTTCTTTTTTCTTTTCTTTTTTCTTTTTTCTTTTCTTTTTCTTTTCTTCAATATTCTGTTTTACATACTCCTCTCCTTTATGTCTTCCTCATGACTGCACCTATGTGTTCTAGAATTTCGATTGCCAGCACTACCATTTACACACCATGCAATAAAAGTGCTTTGTGAATTGTGGTTCTGTAACACTGTGTGGCACTGAGATCTGTGCAAGGACACTGTCATCCCGTCTGCGGAGACACTGACCCGTGCCTTGCTGCCGCAGGAGGAAGCACCTCCTGGTGTCTGTTGCAATGGGAGATGCAGTGCTGGCGAAGTCGTGTTTGAACATATAAACCCAGATTCTCTGCTACTGCTGTTACTAATCTGCTCTGAGCCCAGGCCCTCAGGAAGGAGATCTGACCGGACGGCTGGAGATCTCCTTAGTGTGGGAGAGACACTAAGCTGCAGAAAGCTCAGGCGTTGCCAGCGGTGTATTTCTTCTTGCAGCAGTGGTGCAGCAGACGTGGGGCTGAAGTGCAGAACTCCCTGACCAAGCCTTCTTATAGAATGACTCCTGGCTGGCCGTGGGCATGTCATTTCTGTCTTCATGGCTTGTCAATAAGCTGGGCAGAATGGTCCTTACCCGCAGAGCAAAGCGCAGGGACAGCACTCAAGCTGACCAGGTACTAGGACAAGTACTTTCAGGAGATGCTTGAGTTGCTTACTTAATGCTTCTGCTTTCAATGTAGAAGTGCTACCTGTAAGTGCTGAGATGTGCTTTGGGGTTTTGTGTACTTGTTTTATATATACATATATAGAGATATATATATACATACATAAAACCATGTAAAATGTAAGTATGAGAATTGTTTTGGTAGGGCTATACAGGTTTCTGGGCATTGCATATCTAATTGTGTTCACTGTAATAGTCTCCTATCTTAATTAACATAAAGTTATTTGAGAGAGGTGAATGATGAACATTCTTTCAGAATTATTGTCTGAAGAGGAAAGGTAATCAGGTCTGAAAATGGTGGTGTGGGGGATGAGAAAATGGAAGGTTCAGTCTGGGATGTGTTTTTCCATTTTTAAGGATCTTTTCAGAAGTGGAGATATAAATGAACTTTGAAGTTCCCTATGGTAGGTTAGGAAATAAGTCACAGTGAAGGTGAAGGATGAAAAAAGGACTTAGAGAATACAATAGAAAGTCTTTCCAAATGAGAAGAAAATAAGAGCATGAATCTGACTGGAAAGGAGACAACTTTAGACAACTTGAGCTTAGAGAAACGATATAGCTGAATTTTGGCACACACACCAACAGACTAAATCCCACTAATTAAAATGCATTTGAGCTAATTAGTGGGTTCAGAGTGGAATTAGAAACACTTCTAATAGCTTGAGGAGGAACGATAACAAAAGAAGTGCCAATTAAAAAAAAAATGTTTAGGAAAGGAACAATCTTACATGTAATGCTGCTGACAAAAAAAATTATTACAGAAAGACTCCTTCCGCATTATTTGGCCAATAGATTGTGCACAGCACACTGCCATGCGGGGGGACTGCTGAAATGTGAGAGTGGCCTCTCGCTAAGTAGATGGGGGAAATCTATCAAACTCACAGTTCTTCAGGTCCAGTCAGTCCTGTGGCAGCCAAAATCATGGTCGTGCTGAAGTCACTAATGAAACTCCCACAGCCTTTCGCAGAAGCGGGATCTCACCCGCTATGCACGCGCTGATGCATAGTTTCCACTGAAGGAACTGCAGCCAAGAAGCTAAGTGAGGCGTGGAATCTGAATGCAGAAAGTACAAATGGGAAACTTGAACTTAAGGGGGAAAGGCACACTTCAGAGTTTCAGCTCATTAGAGAAAAACAGACACAAGCCTCCATGCCTCACGCTCCAGATGTCCTCATTTTCTGGCTCTGTTGCTATGGCATTCATAAAATCTCAGCATTTTAATGCAGCACAGGGGAAATCTGGTGCATAACTATGGGTTAATCGGTTGTCCAGTTGCTTGAAACTAAACCAGGTTCAGCATCTCTGAAAACCAGCTCGATTTAGGTGAGCCATTAAATGGGGCTTGGGTATCTAACCTGAGAGAAAAAAAAAAAAAACACAACCCCCCCAAACTTAAAGAATAAGCAGCACTTCTTTGGAGATGTACCCACAGCAGTGATCATCTCTTCCTCCTGTCACTTGTTCAGGCATTTGCTGTGCAACATGCAGACAAAGAAAGAATAAAGAAAGAGCAGACATCGAAAATAGCATCCTTTAGCTGCAGAGACATGGCTTTGCAGGCTCCCAAGCTTGCTTTAGTTTCTAATAGCAACCGCTAAATGTCTTCGGCTATGGCAAGCAATGCTTCAATCCTTTTGTCAGGAAATGTTTGAAGTGCCCTATCTTCCTGCTAGATGGTTTAAATAGCAACATCTCATGAACTATAGTAATCTGTTAGAAGAGTTTATATCTACATTTTTCAGAGACTTTTCCTTAACTGTTCTCCTACAGAAATGATGTTCTTAGAATTACTGAGATGAAATCCACTTTCAGAATTTCAAACATGTAAATGGAACCCTAAAACTGGCAAAACAGTGTCTATAAATAAACTGGAGATGGAGGGACCCAGTTTTCAGTTTCACAGTTCTCCTTTAAAATTCAGATTCATGACACATTTGCCAAAAGGAAATTAGAAATAGATGTTGCTTTTGGACAGTTTGATAACGTTTTACAGAAATTTCCAACTTTAACAATAGACAGGGCTAATCCTACTGGACCTATTATCTGTGTTGAAATCCATGGGAGTTTTAGTAGTGAAAGCATTGTAGATATAAACTTTTTTGGAAGATAAAAAGTAACAGCAAAGAAGGATATCTAATTCAAGCAAGGCAGGAAATGGTTTTCACATCAAAATTTAAAATCCCACATACACGCACACACAAAATTTGGTTAACATGTTGAAATCTGAAATACTTCCTGCTGGAGAATTCCCAAGCACTGCTACAAACGATGGAGCTGGCAGGTAGCTTCCCTCTCTGACAGCAGGAGATGATCTCTGGACCCACTCCTGATGCTGTTAATGAAAAAACATTATCAGGAGAGACTGCTGTTAAAGTATCTGGGTAACAAATCTTATCAGCTTAAGTGTTAGTAAATATAGGATTATTTTGATGATCATGTAGACAAGAAATTTGTAACTTCCATTACAAGAACCAAAGAGGTAGCAGTGCCTCAACCATCAGTCGTCTTTCTCAGGGCACTCACTCTTTCTCACTCTTTTTCTGCTGTCCTGTTCCAAGCTACATCCCAGTTTAACAGAAAGAAATAGCATCTTTTTTCAACTTTGGCACTCCCTGAGTGTTTACAGGTTCTTTATTACTGCAGGACAATGTAATATGGTTTTCCCCTAAAAGCCTGTTAATGCTGCAAAGCTTTCTCCCATTACTGATTACTTTAACAACAGAAAAAACAATTGAGAGGAAAATATAAATTATTGAAGCAGCTCTTTTCTGCTGTCTTTCATTTACAGATACAATTTAGCTGAGCATTGTCAGAGTAAAATCTCTCACAGTCTGCGGATGTATAGAAGAGAAAGAGTGGGGGAGAAGCCAGGAAGGCTCTGCGCTTCCTACGCGGCACGGCGTAAGTGCATTGCCCTTGCCCGTGTTTCTGGGGTGACAAGTGGCCTCTTCAGGAAAATTCTGCTTCTGTCATTGGCAAGAAGCTCTACTCCCTTGCTGTCCGTGTCCCTGCCAGAGGGGAGAAAACAGTAACAGAAGTATTTCACCAGTGGCCTGGCTCCATCACGCTTACATCTAGTCTTTCCCTCAGTTTGTGGTGACCTCTGTCACTCCTGGGTGGCAGCAGGGTTTGTGAGACAGTACGGGGCTTATTCCTGCAGGCATGCTGACCGTGAGACAGCCCTGCACTGCTCTGCTGGCAACAGCTGGCTCTTTCGCAGCTGACTGAAAACAGACTGCCCAAAGTCATGAAAAGAGAAGAGTTTAGAAAGAATGTTATTTATATTAATATTCCATAGCTGACAGTTAATACCGACGGGACGTGCAGTCAATTCCGCTGCAGGTTAACCAGCAGCTCGGCACTGCCCTTAGCAGCGATGCATCCCCTCCACCTCCGCTTGTAGGCACAGAGGGGACACGCGGAGAATGCCAGCTGCAGGGGGCTGGCTGCTGCGGAAGAAAAACAGAGCGAAGCTCAGCTGCACAGTCCTGAAGTTTGAGGGGGCTGGTTTTGGGAAAGGACAATTTCCAAAGCAATGCGACTCACAGCACCCGCACAGGAATTATTTCTGCTGCGGTCAGTTTCTGCTGGCACAGGTTCTTGCTTCACACCTCTTCACCCCCTAAAGCTGACTGGGAGATAGGACTGGTAAAAGTACGGATGAAAAAGCACTGATACAGCAAACAGAATAAGTCAGTTCATTTAAAACCATTGAATTACTGGGGTTTACTGAACATCTGGAGGTGTTCGCAAGGTTGAAGAGCTGTAGCCCAGCACACAGCAGAGAGACATCCCTGAGCTGGATGAGAGATTTTAAATGTTTTTGAAATTGAACATACAAAGCGTCCAAGTATTTTTCTTCCTCTTCTGTTGTTTGCCAGAAAGCACAGTCCCGACTGAGTCTTTACACATCTCCTGTAGGTTACTGCATAAACATTTAAATTTGATTTTTACATTAAGATCTTACAAAAACGTATATATTAAAACCTGGGATGTTTCCAAAGCTCTGTTTAATCTTACTGTTACTTGTTGGCTTGTTATCTTGAGAGAATCTCTCGTTTGTATCTAAGTGACAGGTTATAAATCTGCTGTACTGAGTTGAGAGAAGAAAATGGTGGAGTATGATAGTGATTACACTGCCATCTATTAGAAGTTATCCTACAGGATGCATGCAACAAGCACTGCATTTGGGACTGCAAAGCACAGGCATTGGATTCACAAATGAAGCCAGAGTCTCACTAATGCTTCCCCTCTTGGATCTCACAGAGAGGAAAACTCTGCTCTTGGTTTGGATGTGGGGAAAAGATGAATGATCCTCCATTTTCCTTGGTAGATTTTCAGGAAATAACCACATTTGCCACTGAAAATATCTGTGCGTGTCTTCTAATCCCTGTCTGCCTCGTACGGGTTCTGATAAACCCGGTGTTCGGGGTATCCAGGAATGTTCAGTGGCAAGCAGGTGTAGGAACGCTTTCTGCTTTGGTGCAAATTCATCACCTAGCTTTCAGGTCGTTTGTACTAGCTTGGGAATGGTGGATGGACTTAAAATTGTCACTAGTAAATGTTCAAGGTCATGAACTGGATTAACCCGATGGCTGTGGAGACATGGCTGAAAGCTTTACTGGCAGATTTCTTCCCTCTACAGCACAGGGTGTGTGCAGGGAGTGTTCCAGGTTTTACACTTGGCAAGCAACTGGGCTTTTGTCTGTAACAGCCCAGCAGAAGGGTACGCTCTCCCTGCCGGTGCTACCTTCATTGCAGGTTTGTTCATTTCCAGAAAAGTACCTCGGTGATTTTATACTGAGACCTTGCTTTGTATGGGGTTTTAATAACTGTATTTAAATTCTTCTCTTAAATTATGTAGTTGATTTTTCTTTTCTTATGATGGCAATTTTATTGTAAGGGGTATATTTCTGTTTTACAATCTATGAAATCAGACACTGAGGTGGCTGTTCAGAAACAAAAATTATTCTTGTAATTGCATCAGAAACAAAAATTATTCTTGTAATTGCATCATAGTTAATAACTGTGTGTAAGAGAGTAATCTGGTAAAGCTGATTACCTCAGTTATTAATAATTAGGATTTACGAGTTAAGTAATACGCTGCAACTATATCCAATTCCTTGGCAATTTCATGTGGGAAGTTGATAGATAATTTTAGAAATAATCCTGTGTGTGAATTTTCTTTATAATTTATGCATAAGGTTGTGAAAACCCAAGTGACAACTGAACTGCCCCGTTAGGTCCTGGGTTTTTTTGGTTGAACATACTCTCAGAGAACTGAACCACAGTTTTCTAAATCCCTGTGCTCTTTCTGCCCTGAGGACAGAGCTCTCGTCGCTCACTCGGGAACCTCCAGTGTCACAGGTGTGGTCAGGGCCAGCTCCGTGCCCCCCAAGCTCTCTCCGTGACCCCCGCGGCTGGTCTCAGGCCAGGGCTCCACCACGAGGCACCTGCCCTGCTGTGGTGCTGGTGGGGGCTGCAGGCCCGCTCTCCACATCAAAGCTTTCTGTGTTGCTCTTTTTCAGTTCAAATCCCTGGAGAAACCCAGCTTGCATCTTGCAGGTACTGTAAGCAAAGTGCCCTCTCAGGCAGGTGTGAGGAAACTTGTTTAACCTAACAAAGCCTTCGCCCCCTCCGCTACCGGCCGTTTCCTGGAGCCCACTGAGATGTAAATGAGCTGAATTGGGGTGGCAGAAAACCTGTGAGCAAAGGCCAAGATTAACAGGAATGGGTGTGTGCCGCATGTCCTTCCGTGGCTTATTTTCCCATCTCCAAACCTCTGGAGTGCAGAGAACCCCGGGCTGTGAGGACTGGGCCTGGACTGGAGCATCTTCAAATATTCAAGGTATTTCTGTTCTGCTGATCAAATGCAATACCCAGGAACAGAAATCACACCTAGATTTGACCTTTCACGTGTTTGAGGGAAGAGTGACAAATAATTCAGTACTAGGAAAGCATTCTAAACTGTATTTTAAATCCATATCAATGTGACATTTAATAGCAGAGCTAAATAATTACCCTACTCCACATACCATGACAGGAAAGCTTCTAGAATATAGGGATCTTGTTATTTTTACAAGTGGAGGCAAATTTTAATTGTGCAGAAGCAGGTAGTGAAGTAAGGGCCTGTTGTAATTATTAGTAAATGTAACAGAACAGGAAAAGTGTCCATCGTAATGCAGGGACGCTGCTGCTGAGGCTGGCTGCGCCTGGCCAGGGACCCGCGGTGCGGGTGCGTCGGCCGTGCCGGGCTGCAGGACCTGGGCAGAGCGTGTGTCCCGCCGGGGGACAGCAGGGCAGCACCCACACAGGCACAAACACGTGAAACGTGCGGCGTGCTTGGGTCTTAAAACCTCCTCTGTTCTCCTTTTATCTATGTTTAAGTTATAGGATGTACCAAAGCTTCAGCACTTCTGCAGACGCAGGTTCTTCGGGGTGATGCAGTTTGTCAGGACTCCCAGCAGATCACGGGTTGGGGCCTGTTTTCCTACCAAAAAGCCGTTCCTTTTCCCAGCTTTCTCCCAGCCCTTCGTTAGCAGAGGTAAGCCAGCCTCAGCTGGA
>NW_010120773.1:0-262 GCF_000699245.1 Pterocles gutturalis
TATATACTATGAGCCAATGTCACACCATTTTTTATCAGTGGGAAATCTAGTGTGTCTAGAATAAATAAATCTTGGAAATTTGAAATAAGCCCAGAATTCAAACATATTAGTAGCAGGAGGAGTGGCTGTACACATGCTTGCACAGATGCAAGCCAGATCTGGTGCACAAAATATGAGAAAGAACTTCAGAATCAGAAAGTGCTGCAAAAATCCTTTTAACATGGACATATTATAACATTGTTCCAAGAATGCTAAATAGGGA
>NW_010120773.1:294-11884 GCF_000699245.1 Pterocles gutturalis
TTGTTATCCTGCCAAAAAAAAAAAAATAAAAAAATCCCAAACTGTATAGAAGATAGAGAACACTGTAAATCTAGTGTTTATTTTAGGATTTTTAAATAGAAGACTGTAATTCTATTTCCAGCTCTGCATTGCAGTGTTGGGCAAGTTGCTTCTAATTACATTTTATGAGTGTTCACTGTTTTTTGACAGCCCAGTTTCACGGGACCTGTGACCAGCCTCTTCTGTCAAAGATTTTGATGGGTTGGGACTGTATTTTGAAATCCTCAAATAAATTTATACATATATTTTAGGGGAAAAAACCCCAAGTTTTCTCCCCATTTATCTGCCCATTTTTTAAAATACTTTTGAGATCCTCACCTAAAAGTGAAAACCTGGAAAACTCACTGTATGTCTGCACTTGGATTACCCAGTATGGGTGAAAAGTTTGTATTACGTATTTATCGATACTTCCCAGGGTTTTGCATGATTATTTACTAAAAAGCTTGCTTTTTTTTTTTTTTTGCTTTTTTTTTTTTTTTTTTTTTTTGTACGGGTATATTGCTTGTATTGTTTAAGCACTGCTAATGTTAGCTCAGGTGAGATATGGGCCATAGCATCCCAAGCCCTAATGGATGTACCCTTGTATTTCTTGCAACCATTTCAGCTTTTAGAAAACCTGTTCTTCATCTGCAGAAATTAACCGTGTGATAGAAACTCCAGAGACCTCTTTATATTTCAACAATATATCCCATAGAGTTTCTGTAAAAAAAAAAATCTTGACATCCCTCACACAAAATACAAATAACATCAATAACAGCAATGGGAAAAATGTGGACTAAAATAGTTTCTTTAACTATTTGAAAATTTCATAGGTTTCCATCTGAAAACTTGTATTGTACAGCAGTTGTGTGTATTTCCTAAAATTATATTGACAAAAGCACTGAAAAAACAGAGATTCACCTTGCTAATGACCTCTGGTTTTGGCAAGATAGTAAGTATGAGGAAAAGAGAAGATCTGTTCTTACCATAAACAGGAAAAGAGGCTTTATATCAGCAGCATTTGCTAGCACCTCTAAAATTAACTCTGGGTCAAGCTTTCCATGATAAATGCCTTTTTTTTTAGAGTTAATACAGAGCAGCTCAGCCTATAAACACATTAAAAAATATATTTCAAACAAGTCAGTCTGGAAACTAAGTTTTAAAATAGTACAAGTGGAAACAAAAACATCAGTTTATACTGAGTGTCCATTTTCTATTATAAATTGTCCAGCCTACAGTATTTCCATCTTCTCCTGTGATTCAAACGTGAATTGACTGTAGATCATAGCAGAGGTTAGGTTAAAAGGCACCTCTGAAGGTCACGCAGTCTGACCCTATATCAAAGCAGAGCTCAATGGAAAGCTCTGTCAGGTTGCTTAGGTCTGTGCAGTCAAGTTCTGAATATCTCCAAGGATGCAGAATCCATAGGGTTTCGGTCAAGAAATTCCAGTGCTTAACCTCTTCACCAGGACATTTTTCTCCCTCTTTTACTTCTAACAATCCCCATTTGTAATCATCACCAGACAATTACAGTGTGAAGGAAAAATTATTTTACAACACCTCCCATAGTATTTTATGCAAACATGTTTTACTAAACGTTGCAGCAAGCCAGGAATGCATGTTTGCTGAGTAAGCAGTAACCCCTCAGGCCCTGTTAACCATGTCAAATCTCTAGTAACTGATCAAAATGTTAATCACTTTGGTCATAAATTTATTTGTGTTAGATGATTTAAAAATATTGACAGGTAGTTAAAGTTGAGAAAAGAGCTCTGATAGACAATTCTGACATTTAATAACTGATATGCTTTCTTATTAAAAATGAAAATATTTGTTTGGATTCTAGGTTTTCCTGAAGTGGGCATACACCAAACACCAAGAGAAAATGTTAATGCACGGAAAAAAAGAAACGGAAAGCACAGTTAACTGTGTGCCCTTGGTGTATACTTTGCATAACACATCAAGTGCAGGGAACAGATAGTACAGGTAGGGAAAGAAAAATAACTTTTAAAATTGTTCAGTTTTAACAGTAATTATTACCTTTTGTATGTGACCAATAAGGAAGTTTGCTGGGCTTTGTCAAGTTTTCTCAAGTTTTGTGAATTGGTGAAGACAACTGGATGCAAGATAAGGGTAAAATGTTTTTATTCTGAAGAACTAGCACTTTATACCATCAACTAAATTGGACATTACAGTTTCCTTGAATGGCAAAGCCAATTAAATTGGTTCTTGCAACCCTCTGTCCCCAAAACCCTCTTCCCCTGGTACTCCTTTCACCTAAGTGCTACAATTTAATGCTTCCTTTACTATGAGAAAAAAAACCCATTTGTGTCTGTACATTAAATCAGCTCAGTGAAACGATCCGAGTTAAAAAACCCTTTTAAACTGGATTAAACCCTTTTAAACTGGAGCAATCTCTTAGGAAAAAGCCTAGGATTAGGGTGTAAGATGAACATTGTGTTCTCTTAGTGTGAGAGTGACGACAACAGATAAAAATGAGGCAAGAAAGAAGTTCCTTTCTTCAATAAATTGAGACTACTTTTTGTGCTATCCAAGCTAAGTTCACAGAAAGAAGATTCACATTTGCAGAGGAAACACAGGTTCTAACTATTAGCATACGTACACAGATCTAAAATAGAAATACAGCCTAAGAAACAAATAGCCATTATTGTTCCCTAAGTTGAGCACTGAAAAGCAACCTTTTTTTGTTGTTGGTATCTGACTTTGTAATTAGAAAAAAAATAAAAGAACTAAGAATCACTATTAGCTACTGAATTAATGGATAGCTTGTATGATTTAAAGAAAATAATCTGTATTGAATTGGTGCATATGTTTGCAATTTGTTCTGCAAAAAGAACAGTGTGGCATTTTGCAATGGCTGGCATATACAGTAGTGGGTATGTTTTCTATCTGTATTGATCCTTTGTGGTGTCTCATAAAAGAAGCCTGTAAATTATTCATGTCTAAACCAAATTAGATTCTAGAAAAAAAACCTTTACAGAAATCCATTTTGAGGGCAGGGGCAGCAGAACTGTAAAGTCAGCTGGCTTAGCTGACTGAATGATTGTTAGAATGATTTCTAAACAATCATTTGGTTGCTAATGATACCTCAGTCACCATGTAAAAACCACCCTCAGACACTGAAAGCAGTGGTGCAAAGTAAGTTTAGATAACAGGCCTCAGAAGGCACCTTAATGGGTAATCTCTTGGCCCCAGAAGTGCTAGCCTGTTGTTTCAGGGCAGGAGACAAAACCATGTGGGTATTAAATGATCAGTCCTAGAGGCTTGAGACTAACGCTCTTCAACACATTGAAGAGTGTCTAACCACATGTTGTTCCTCTGAATAGGGGCTGCGTTATAAAGCAACTCAGTGAAATGATCTAGGTTTGCGGTTTTCAAGACGAATGGAATCAGGCCTTGGACGGGCACCCTGAGACAGGACTGGCCGGTCACTGGTCTTCCTGGCCTCCTCAGTTTAACAGTGCAGAAACAAAAATAAGTTTGTAAAGTGATCATCTGAATAATTAGATGAATATCTAAACACATTTTTTGCAGAAAACATATACATACAAGAACTGGAAATATTAATTGGACACACTGATAATTATTGTAACTTCCTCTGTAATGTGGGATACTTGAGTACTGGGGAGGGAAAAGGTACTGACACTCAATACTGGGAATAAGCATCTGTTACAGCCTCACATTTTTGACAAAGAGATTAACTACACAGATACTCATAAAGAACTGGTGTAGTTTTTAATTTTCTGAGCACTTCCAAGCGCGTTGTGCGAGGCATCCAACAGGTACAGCTATGCTGTTGTCTTCTTAGGCTGAGGTCATCCTGAGTGGCGTATGAAACAGCTTAGTGTAACTGCTGTAGCACAAGAACCCTGTGCCAGCAAGTTGTCCAAATATTTACTTACCTTTACAGGCAGATTTTACAGCTCACCCTGAACTGCTTGCTGCCATGGCTACACTGCTTCCAGTAGCTGAGCTAGTTCATTTGAATCTAGCTTGAGTTTATCTTCAAAACACTCCAGACATAACTCTACAGCTCTGCAACATATATTATTTCAGTTACCAATATACAATTTTTTTCTGTTCACTTTCTATAGCATATAAGAAATTGGAGGATTAGGTTAAATATATCAATGAGAAAAAAACCCTTCCATATAAAGCATGATTACTCCATGACGACTGTAAATGGATTACATGCTAAATCATGTAAAAACAGAGGGATTTAAAGGTGTTTCTCAAGATGCCTTAACACCATTAACTTCTCAGGAAACACTCGAGGCATTTCAGGATTTTATTTTGTGCTATGGAGAGTCTTTCGGAGTTTAGAGTCTGCAAGTAAAACCTGCATTGTTCCTTTTTTTTTTTTTTTACTTTCTTGTTATGTATAGCTCCAGATCCAGCATAGCCTTTCCTACTGTGTTAATGTGTTACAAAATCATGTTACTATAATTAAAACTGTACTGTTGATTTGGTAAATGGATTAAATGCTGGAAAATGGAGTTCAGTTTAGACTGTTTGATGCAGTTTACTACTCTGTACCAAACCCAGATGTATTTACTTAACCTCCATTTCAGCGAAGCACGTCTGGAAAGACCTGTAAAGAGGGAGGAGACCTATAAAATTTATGTTAATAATTACAATACAAAGCCCACTATTTTTCAGTTGCCCCGTAAACTCCCATGTAACATGCCTTTAGATAGATCACATTTATAAAGATAAAAACAGATGAACCTTATTCAAATAGTTATCATTTGTCTTAAATGTTCTATTGCAACCTTCCCTTGGATTGCCTCATTACACATATTCTTCACTATAAGCCACTAAATATTTACGTATTAAATATTTATTGTTTATTATTAAATATTTATACACACACATTCATGCAGCTAAATCTTGAAGGATTAAAGCTGTGCTCCAAAATTGTTAATCTTTATATGAAAGAGATGCAGCAAAGTTGCAGACTATGAAATTCATCTTGTCTGGTTCAGCTTCCTAAAACGTTGGTATTTACTGTACGTCATGTAGGCTTTCTTTAGCCAATCTGAAAAGACAGAAATTAACACTCCATTCAAAAGCAGCTTGGATAAATAATTTCTCTTTCTTATAACTATAGAAGAAGAGCAGGCAACTATCTTAGTTCTGATACATACCCAGAGAAAGTTAAATGAGATTAATCTTACCCTATCAGACAGATGTGGGTTCTCCAAAGAACATGTTAGAGGTAGTTTATTTTCTGTGTCCTGAAAGAGGCAATGATGTACAGCTTCAAATTAAAAAACCCTGACGCTGAAACTAGTGAACAGTAACAAACAATCTCTCATTTCAAATTTAGCCTTTTTTTTCCCTCACAATCTGTAGCACCCTCTCGATTTTTTGGTATTGGGAGGAGACTCTTATGGTCTGGATTGGTGTCACCGGTGTTTTTTGAAGAACCAACACAGCATTTCTCTTGACTGTTCTTAAAGTGGTGCAGCCTGCACATACACACCACATAATGTTTTGGCTGCGCTGACAATCGAGTCAGGAAGCCTCTAGGCAGGATCAGTATTTGGAGGAGTATTACATCTCAGAAAGCTACCTTCTTGGGGTATCTAATCAGGACCTAACAACAATATTGTTCCTGAAGGCATTCTTTCCACTTCATGGAGGGTCTTCTTAATTTAATCTTCATTGCTACAGTTATAAAAACTCAAATACTCCTCAATAATTTTAGGAAGTGAGCTGATATGCAGTATTGGTAGAATGCCATAATTCCTTTAAGCCAGCCTTCAACCTAATACGTACATGGTTTAAAGAAAGCAATACTATTGGAAAATCCTACTCTGTTCCTTGGAAACTGAGAGTAGAGGTGAGAACTCCTTATGGGTATGGTAAATCCTATGGTACATTCACAAGTACCCACACTTACGCTCTTGAGTCATCTCTGTAAATTACTTGAGTAATTGCAGCTGGCTTAGTAGTTTTAGCTGGTTTAGTATTACTCCCTTCTTGTCCAAAATTACAGAACAGACAAATTGTGTTCTCTTTGCTAACTGCAACTTTCCATTGCAGAAACACTAAATTCCAGGTTAGCTTGCCTATAAATACCTCCTTTTAAAAAAAGGTTGTAGCATTTTCACAAGACTTATACTTTACAACTTCAGTTATCTCAGGGTGCCTGGAGCACATAGCTATCAATGCTGCTACACACCTATGCACATAGGGCTAGGATGTTAATAATTTTTAAATGCATAGTACAAATTTTAGATGCATAGACAATTGACTACTTGTCAGAACTGTTTAAAATGAGTAGCACAGCTTCTATTAATATTTGGAAGAACTTACTATGTAGTACTGTAATATGATTCGCACTAAGAATCCCATCTTATGTATAGCAGCCATCTGATGGAAACACTTGGCATTTACTGTTAGTGCATTTCTGTAGACACAAGGGTTCAAACAGTCATCACAGACTGACTCAGTGTGGTTTCTCTTGTAATTAAAAATATTTTCATTTAACGGCAAAGTATTTTTGTTCTTGTTCCAAGAACACACCACTGCAATCCAGTGTTTAAATCAAATGTTTTCTTTTAGCTTTCCTCAAATCATTAGCAGCCAAACTACACATGACTTCAGTGGATTCTACTCAATCTTTCCCATATAAACCAAATGGCTTTCTTATAAATGTAACAACAAAGAGAAGCTGCGTTACATGGTAAATATCAAGTCCACTCCTGCTGGAAAAGTTTACCATTTGTTCCTGAGAAATAAGCATCCTGATCTTTCAGCCACCACCTGGCTGAGATAATTCAGATCCATTAAGCTGTTTTCATTAACTTCAGTAGACCAAACTATACAAGAAGAGATCTGATATTTAACTCGTACTAAATATGCTGATAATGCTCTAAAGTGAAATCACAATGTAGGATGTCTATGTGAAGCAAGAGTGAAATTTTGCTTAGGTTGGGCACATCACAGAGAGATGCAAATGAGATACACTTTGGGAAAAACAGGTTAAAACACAAAGTAGGCAGTGCAACCTGACAAATTCTTAATACAAAAAAATAATATGGTCTTCAGGTCAGATTCCTCCAGCTGCAATAATAGAATGTGGTTTTGGAAGGCATGAGGCGCTATAATCCAGATGACAGATAGTGTAAATAGGGAAAGGAAATCTTCCTAATCCTCAATATTGTTTTATTACATAATTTGGTTAAATTGGATCATCTGTACCGCCTTCAATGCGCTCCCAAATGAGCCCAAATACTACTACTAATCTGTCTTTTTGTGTTTTGTTTATTTAATGGGATCCAAGGTCAAACTTACTTTTAAAAAAGTTTCTTGCTAGAATCATAGGAAAAACATTCAGTGGGAGGAAAATAATTAAGGAGAAAATAGGTGTATCAGATCAAAGGCTTCCTTCTCTCCTCAAAATAGATTAAAAGCAGATCTTGATTTTATCATACAAGTACAAGTCAAAGATACATTGTTAGCAGGATTTGCTTTCATTTAATGTTTTTGTAATACAAATAACTTGAATATACAACTCACCTCATGTTTTTCTATATAGCAAACAAATGGATTTAAAAACTTGATGAGGGAGTGGTAGGTGGCTAAATAAATACATAGAAACCCCAGGGTTTTGTCATATAACAAACTATAATAGCACTTCAAAGTTGTGGTCAGATTTCCATATATTATTGGTTTAGGGTGTAGCTGTGTGGAAAATTTTAAATGTTGTCTTTTGGTATTTACTTTACAAGCCTTTGTAATCTTCAGCTATATTTATAGCTTAAAGTGGGAAGAAATCAAAATTAGAGGCCTGTTTGAGCACCCTTTGTAATCAAATGCTTTTCCCATTTCTTCTTAAAATAAAAGCACAGCCTGCATTTTTGGCTGCCTGAGGAGACCACCCGAAGAGTTTACAAGTCATGAACTTACAGCAAAACATCTTTGTGGAAAAGCACAAGTTGCAGGAACACACAGAGAGGAGTCATGGAAAAACCAGCTGGTTTCTGTGGAGAGAAGGGGGCTACTTGGCTTTGAACTGGAGGCTTTAACAAGAAGTAAGAGGGAACTATCTTCTTATTAACTTATTTAACCATGAAATAAGAGGGCAGGGGTGAGGTTTTCTTACCTGGTGACAACATACGAGCATTGATTTGGTTGTTCTGCAGGTGCTGGGACTGACGCTCACTCTAGTTCCCCGGCACACCATCCCCATGGCCCACTCCCGCCCAGAAGTTTCAGGCCCCTGGCAAGGCTGTGGTGGCCCCAGGCTCCTCTGAGAGGCCACAGGGCTCTGCAGCACCCACTGCACCCCTTGGCTCCAGCCCCAGTGGCCAATGCCAATGGCCACCCAAGGGCTGCCCGGGCCTTCACTTGTGGGAGCCCATGATTTCTGATTGACACCCGGAAAGGCGCGGTGCGAGTCCACTGCGCCCCAAAGGTCTGGCCCAAGTGAGTTCAGCATACCCAGGGCTCACCTGAGCTGGGAAGATGGGAAAAAAGAGTGTCCAAGAGGTTGTAGCTCCAGGGAGGGGATGAATGCAGATACCAGCAGCGATGGAGGCAGCGCAACTGTGGCTGTTGGTTATAACCAGAGACAAGCATCCAGCCAAACCAGGGCACCAAAATGCAGAGCCCAAAGCAAGGGGTGAAGAACTGGCTATGAATTACGTTATGTAGACTTTCAAAAATTGCTTCCATTTTAAATAAGGTGGTCCAAGAACTGCTCTTAGGTTTTGACTTTCCCCTGTTGTTTATAAGATGCTCAAGGCAAGGTTTATGAAGAGAATTGCTTTGTATTGGACTAACTGCTCTTTTTGGCAAAAACATCTAAGCTTTAGGGCAAACAAAACCATCAGGTTTGTGCAGCTGTAGAAAGGTGCCATAGGTACATAAATTACAGGAACTCACTTCCCTTCTGCCAAACACTCTCAAGCTAAGACTTGAAAGCTGTTGCTACATAGGGAATATTCCTGGGGAGCAAAGCGGGTCTTTTGGGGGGTATACAGGAACCTTACCAAAAGAGGTTCTGGCTCTGGACTACCAGTAGAGTGAAAACAGGCCCTCATTTGCTATAACTGAAACAAAAGTAGAACTGCTCAGGGAGGACATAGATCTGCCTCCTGTAGCAGCTTTGGAAACGTCCCAGAACTGTAGTTGTAAGAGCAGCTGGGTATGCTGTAAAAGAAACAGAATAGTAATGTTTTCTGAAATTTCAAGTGAGTTTGCCTTATTGCCAGCTAACCTAGGTCCAGGTGATCAGCTCACAGCTGCATTTCAGTTAAATTTTGTTCCTTTATATTTGGACTGAAATTTTCTTGTTGTCTTTTGCTTCCTTCATTGTTTAAGCCTTCTCATCTGCTTTTTTTCTACATAGAACACAGGATCAGAAAAAATGTCATGGATTACGGGCTCTAGTTCCTTCCTGCAGCAGTTAAACAGGTCATATAATTCCATTTGTAAATATACCAAGCTTTCATTTTGAAACAAGTTTGGTTTTTTTACCTCCGTACTCCTATTGGGAAGCCGTTGCAGTACTTCATGTCCCTGACAGTTGGAAATTTTTCTAATCTCCATGATAAATTTTCATGGCAATTTACTCAGGTGATCTTATGCTTTAAGTACCTTTCGTTTCGGTGTTCCTCTTCTCCTCCTTTATCCCCAGTATATTTGGAAAGTAATAATAAACCTTTTCTCAGATTTTCTTTCCATAAGGAAATAGGGTAATAAGCTAAATAAGGTAATAGGTTGTACACTTGACTGTCTATAGGAAAACTGTGGGGAGGGTTTCATAGTTTCGTCTCCCTGTGGTACATAGTTCTGCTGCAACAGAGGAATATACTGTTTTTTTTACCTAAGTGTCTTTTCTAAACTGTGAACTATTAGCTGGTAATAGGAAATTCCTGTTATTAATTCCAAAGTGTACAACCTTGCACTTTGTACCTTTTAACCTCATCCCCTTTCAGTAACTGAAGTTCAACGACCTTTACGATATTCCAAGCCTGTTCTAGTTTGACACTGCCTCCAGACTTTGTCATCAGAAAATGTCATAAGCACACACGTACGCTGTGCCAAAATTAGCTATGATACTATGCACTATTTTTAGTCTCCAGACTAATCCTAGAGAATTCTGCTGGTAACTTTCCTCCAAACGTACACTTCCCCTTTCAATGCAGCAGGTTGAGTCTTAGTATTTTTGTGCTGGTAGTGAAGATAGTGCAATCCATCCTACAGCAAGGAATTTGTGGGGTTTTTTTTCAGTAATTTTGATCTGATTCCAGTTCATTTCCTACCTCTAAATTCTTATTTTCTCTCACAGTGAAGCCCTTTTCCCATCGTGGGCTAGTTTTTGATGGGCTAATGTATAAAAGGTTTAATAAGATACATCAAAATTAGTCTTGTTTGTCTTATTTTAACTAGAAAGAGGAGGAGCTGTTTTTATCTGAAAAAAGGCAGCTAGGTAGATCTCATATAGTCTGCTTCACATAAAGTGATTTTTTATTCTTCACTGTTTTTCAGATTTCTGTTTACCTTCATGTGTTAATTATTCTTTCCTATGCTGTGTGTTTTAAAACCCTGCATACTGTTGAAGTCGGTTTAATAGGGTTGTAGTTTACTTGGTTACTTCCTCTTCTCTCCCCATACTCCATTTGCTAATCTTTAGTAATATGATATGATACTTGCCTTGTTCACATAATTAACTTACACTCAGCTTTTCAGTTCACCATTTCAGGCAAAGTAACAGATTTTTAAAAAATTTTATTATTCTAAAAATAAGCTTGGTACAGAGTACTGTGCTATTGGGAGCAGAACTGAGGTGCCTAAAGCAACAACTATACAGGACTCATTTGGTTGTCTGCCTAATGGTCAGCAAATCCACAGGAGTTGAATCTAAAGGAGGGATAAAAAGAGGTGCCTTGCTGTAACTGTATCTCATTTAAGTTAATTGCTGAAATGCCTGTTTTTCCTTGTCTTTGTTATTAGAAGTCACTGCGATTTAACATAACAATTACTAATCAGTTTGGTCTGAATCATTCTTCTCTGTCACATGCTTAAAAAGTGATACTTTTTTTCAGTTGTTTATATTATTTTAACCTTCTCAGATATGTTCCCTAATTAACACGTGATGTTTTTTCCTGTATCTACACCAAAATGGGAAAGATGCATCAACTGCACAGTATTGAATGCCGACTGACCAGCATTCTGGAGAATATTGTCAGAATTTGCAGAGGGCACAAGGGAAAACAAAGACCAGGGTATTCCCACAAGAAATGGTACAAATCCTACTGCATAACAGATATTTAAAATCAAATTTTTCCATTTTGTCAGAGCACTGCAGAGCTGAAATCTCTTAAGGCATCTGAAACTGTAATTGTTATATCCTTTATTTAAATGTGAAAAATAAAACTTGTGGTTTAGATCTTTACAACGTCCATCTCAAACTTACTTAAAAAATACCATTCCAGAATGAAACAATAATTTCATTGTTTGCCCTATGCTGTAGAAAGGGATCACGAAGGAGAACTCTAAAAATTTCAAGGGCTCTGAACTCCTGCTCCTTGTGTAGGGA
>NW_010120773.1:11915-23883 GCF_000699245.1 Pterocles gutturalis
CCTTTTTCTTTGGAATATCTGCTGTAAATGAAGCCATTTAGCATATCCAGTAATGACTCCAGAGAAATCTGATTTTTGTTTAGTAAAGAAAGCACTTCAACTTAGGATTTCTGTAAAGCATGGGTTCAAAGTTTGACCATTTATCTGGAAAAATGGAGGGCCTTAATATTTCCCACTATGTTCTGACTCCCCCACATTTGTCTGTCTTACTCTCTTAACAGTCATAGTACAAGGCCATGCCCAAAGATACTCTGGAGCTGTTTCTCCTGAAGCCAGAGCATCTGAAAAGAAAGCGCCCCTGGCCTGATGCCTTCCTTTTTGAACAATGGAATTCAAGGAGGTGCAACAGCTTAATCTACATCTTTGAAAACAATGTCCCCTGGTTGTTGGATTTTTTTGGTTAATTTCCTCCTGAAGTGTAAATAGATGGTCAATGTGTACCATGTCTGCTATTTCAAGGACATACCTATTAAGCTGGAGGAAGGCCTCTGGCATCAGATAGATTGATCAGAAGGGCCTGTGGGTTTCCTTATTGCCAAAGAGTACATTTTGCTTTCAAGTTTTTTTAAACCACAATGAATCAAGGGCTTCAAATATGAGCTCTGAAGTGAGAGACTACAGATTCTGAAGAGAGGCTGACTTGTCTAGATATATCACAAGGGTTGCTATAAATGTTAGGTCTACAACAGAGGCTTTCAAGCCAGCAGCCTGAAAATTGTGGTCTTAGATGGAAAGGGAGAGGGTGAAGTGACGAGAAAAGGAAATTATCCAAACCTGCCAAATTGTATAGATTCTGACAAGCATGGAGTCTGGAGGAGTGTGCTTGAGTTACTTTGTGTGGGGACTGTTGCTCCCTCTTCTTTCCTTCAGTCAGAAGATACATCGCTGTGTCATCTCAGAACAAGATTGTTGCTTTTTTTTTTTTTTCTTTCAGCTGCGAATCAGCTGTGTGAAGCCATGGAAAACCACCTGCTGGATCTCAGTTACATTTTTCTGAGTAAATAAGATGAAAAGTTTGCATTGTTCAAAGCACAGGGGAAAGTCTGTGAGAAGTTTGTGTTCTACATGTCGAACAAATTGTTCTTCTGTATGATAGATTTGGCGGCCAACATTGTGCCTTGCTCCCTCTCATGACATAATATCTTTAGAGAAAAAACAACTTGTTTTATAGTTTGGTTTAATACAAAGCTTCAGGTTCTACACTTCCCTGATATACACAGACACAGAGATTGATTAAAAGACAAGTGTGTAAGTTGCTTATCTTGGCTTTCTCTTTTTTCTCTTCTTTTATTCTGTTTTTGACAGGTTAGCCTACCCCGCCTTAGTTATATCTCTGGGAAATTTCCAAAGAAACCTACGAAATTCTCTGAGAAGAATGTGTTCTCTGAGCTAAAAAAGATACATTAGAATGTACTTCTGCAATTTCAAATTACACAGGAGATTATGGAGGACATACTCATATGTCAGATCAGAATAAAACTTTATAGGCTGCTTTGTAAATATACACAAAGTGGTTCTTGATGTGGTTTCCCACAATAGTTGCTCTAGGCTTTCATCTGGTGCAATTTTCTCTGAGTGCCATAATGACGGGTTCTACAAAGCTCCTCTCATTCATTTTTAGCTCTACCAAACCAAAACAGAAAAAAATCAGAAGAGAACAGCCGGTAGCTAAAACCAGTCTCAGAAACAAGAACTTCTGCTGGTAAATTCTGTCTCTGTACACTGAGGAATGGTCACTATAACTCTGATGAAAAACTGTATTTATAGACAAATATTTAGGATCCAAGCAGCTGGAGATCATTCCAGGTACATGAGGCAAGGTGAATGTGAGTGGCAGAAAGAAATGAAGTAATTTTTTTGGTACAGGTCAGTTTAACCAGGTCAAAGGGACTAAGCACAAAGGATCACGTGGAGCCAGCTGTTCACGTTCAGCTTTGAAACCATGTTCTGGATGAAGTCAAGTAACAGCTTCACCAAGTTAAAGGGACTAAAATCAATGTGAGTTGAAACAAAGACTAATGAGTTTGCTGTGAAGGTACTATCCCTAATTCAAAGAATTTTAAGAAAGCAGTAAAGGTGCTCTAAAGGATAAAGAAAAACTTAATAAGCAAAATCAAAATTACTCAGTTAAAAGGAACCTCATATCCATCCCTGTCTGAGCTGTATTTTTGGTTAATTGGAGGAGTCTGAAATCAAACAGTAACATAAACAACAAATAACTGTATTCTCTGTCATGACCCTTCCCCTGATCATTGCAAGTTACCTTTCTATAACAAAATTCTACATGACAGCCTTCCTCCTCCCCCCCCCCCCCCAAAAAAAAAGTTGAAATATGGATAAAATAGTCCTTTGGCAATATTCCATCTTGTTCTAGTAACAAGACCATACTCTTCACCTTGCTCCAATGCCCAGCTGCCACACAAAGGGACTTTAAATCTGCCCTACCTCAAGGTAGTCAATGTAATGATTTTGGTAAATTATTGAAGTTGGAGCTCTATGTAGAAGCATTTTGGCTTAGAACCTAACCAACTAAATCCTCATGCTTCTTCCCCTCTGTACTGCAGATTGACTCTAGGTAGCAAGCTAAACCTAGATGTAACCATTTCTTCTAGTCAAAACAACCATGGTGGTTATTACCCTAAATCATCAGCGAATACGTAAACATGGGAAGCATTGCAATGATATTTATGGAGCACTGACGTTTGGTTCTAAAATTTACTGGGGAAGAAGAATTTTCTTGAAAGAATGACTCGATATATGAATGCCTGTATTTCAAGTAATTTAATCTTGATCATCTGCTTTGATTTCCAGAGTATCAGAAGATTGAAATGAGAGGCTTTGTATAGAGGAAAATTTGGATATGAATACAGTGATGATTCTGACAGAGGTACACCTCACTTTACAAATTCAAAGCTTTCTTTGTTTTCTACCTCATTTAACTTCTTCCGTTCTACTTCTTTGTCCTTCCTATTCAGATGTTCTCTTTTTTCAAATTACTGCGAGCTTTATTTTTCATTACCTCATAACATCATGAAAGATGATTCCGCAGCACAGTTTTCTAGAGAACAAAAGCACACTGTTGAAACATTCTTCTTCCTGCATGGCTGTGTTTTGTATCATTACAATCCAACTCTGAGTAATACTGTTAATATGAAAAATTATTCATCACAATAATAAATCTCCTACGATTTCTCTAATTACTATTAGGCATTCTCTTGAACATTACTTGAGTGCTTTGTGTGAATTCACATGTAAGTGGATACAGATTAAACCATTAATTTTAAAGGCTATATACAGACATAACCTTCATAAGGATTTGGAAATGCCAAACAAACTGCAGCCCCATCTCTCCTGACCAAATGAAACACAATGTAATACATGAGGTAATGCTGCCACAAACCAGGTCAGTCTGCCCCTTGGACACTTATCAGATTGTGCTGTTTGCTCCCAGTCTGCTGGGCCTGGTATGTGTTAAGCTTCTGGAGGCTGAAGAGACTCCAGTTGCTTCATCTGTGTTTTTACTGTGAGGTGCAAACTTTAATGCTCCCTTCTGAAACTGAACATGCAGTTCAACAAACTGACTTCTGGGCCTGTTCTTGACTCTTGTTTAAGCACACTTTCAAGAAGAATTCGATTTGCATGGACATTTTGGGTTATGTTTTAGTTCCCTGGGCATACATAGATCTGAAGGCAAAGACTTAGTGAGCAGCAAAAGAACTAAAATATGATCTGTCTTTACTTATAAGGTAGCAGATCTATTGGTTAGAAAAAGTTATCTAAATGCAATGTACTTCTTTCTTTCAAATCACTAGAAGTCTATCTGATCAACGTGACAGGACTCCTTCCTGCAATTGCTCTACCTGCTTTGGGTGAAAATGCTCAAGTAGATTAGTTCTTCTTAATGTTCTCAGCTCCTCTTCTGTAAGACTTCTTTATCTTTGTCATCACCTTATGCAGCCAGGTGATCTGTAGCTTAAATGCCCCATCCTTTTCTCCTGCTGCAGAGCAGAAAGGGTGTGTTGTAATACAAGCATCGCCTCTTCCAAAAGATAATAGCCAAAATGTTACAATCTTATGCCAGCCTCCCTTGGAATTTTGCTTCAAAATGCAGGTAATAAAATGACATATGAGCTTACAATCAATGTGTTAGGTCTATGACAACCACAGATCATAAACAGATTCCTCAAATCCTTATAAGTATATGAGTACAAATATGTTACACACAGACACAGTATATTCATAACAATGTTTAACAGTCATCCAATTTATCTGTTTGGATTCTATAGTAAATGAACCATTTGATACTGGGGAGAAAGCCTGATATGATTGTTAAGTGTTTATGGCAGAAAGATATTACAACAAAGAAAGATTCATGACAAGGACATATGCTTACAGTGCTCATGCAGTAATGATTCTTTCTTACTGAGACATCTTACAGGCTGACATTTCAGAAAAACTTTCCCACCAGATATATAGCTTCTCTCCTAGCTTCTTTGCCTCCTTTTTACTCTCTATTCTTCACATGATAAAGGAGCTCTTTTTATTCTTCTTCTGCCTCAATATGTCCTGTTTTGAAGGTCTCCAAGGCATCATTCTGGGGTCTATGTTTTTCAATATTTCTTCCTCAAGTTCAAAATTGAAGCTTTGCTGAACAGACAGGTACCAGCCTGGAAGTAGTATCTGCTGTCATTGAATGGAATTTCAGATTCTGGATACCATCTGGTCTGCTCACTGAAGAGTTTGCCCAAGAGATGGCGCAGTCTTTTTCAGACAGTGACAACCATTCCAGACCTTTTTCCAGGGGTGACCCTTGCGATGCTCTGTAGTTAGGCACCTCTAGTGACTCACAAGATTACTCCAATGAAATTGCAAATTTGAAAAAGTTTGAAGGGTCTATGATTCAGAGACCTTTATAAAACTCTCCCTCCCATCTCTTTCATTATTTGTAGTCATAGGAGAGAATTTTTGAGGAGACAGAGATGAGTCGAGGTGATGAGGTAAATGGGTCTGATCAAAACTGACTGTGCCCACGGAAAGAACAGTTAACTTGCTGGCATTTTTTCATTGTTTTTCTCCTATTTAAATTTTGCAGGTGTGTCTGTCAGCATAGCAAAGAGTATTGTTCTTAGACATCAAAAGCAATAAAAAGGAAATAAATGATTACTCTAGCATTTAGAGATTGATCCTGTTAGCTGATCCTGGGCTGAAAGCCTCTTAAAAAGGGTTAAAACCTTCATCTCCTTTTGATTTGATTAAGTGCACTAATCATCTGTTCTGACTTAAGTCAGAGAGAGACCGGTACAAACACTTCACAGGCTGTTCTCTGTATCGCTCTGACCAAAGCCACAATAAAGGCAGGCTGAGACAAGCGTGTGTCTGAGGCACTGAAGAGAGAAATTGCTACTTGGGAACCAAGTTAGCTGTTAGTTAACTGATCAACCAGCCAACCAGCTGCTGCTGCCACCTTTAACCAGAAGAGGGGACACAGGCAGTGACCAGCTCTGGGTGTGAGGGATCACCAAGGCAGCTCACAACAGCTCTGCTCATAACTCTGGTTGGTAACGCATCCCACTGGATATTGAAGCAGTTATTCTGGGAAAACATGAATTCTAAGTTCCTTAGACATGTCTTGAAGAAAATTTTTCAGTTAAAGATGCTTCAAACTTGCACATCTGGCAAATAATTCCATATTTTTAACCTTTAGGAAAAAGTCCGATTAAATATTTTAGATTAGAAAAGAGTTTTCCCTGTTCTTGAGCTGCTGGATTTAAGCACCGTATGAACTGAATTAGAAATGTGTTTTGAGTTTCTGTTAGCATTGGCCCCTGGGTGTTCTCCACCAAAATACATTCTATAATTCTGTACTAGTAAATGCCACTACGGTAGAATAACTTCATTTAATGAATATGACATAGTTAATATTTAGGGTGGATAACAACTCTTTGGTTTCAAAGCATTTTCCTCAAATGAAATAGCTACATTTAAAAGAATGATTATTCATATGTTACAGAATGGGAAACTGAAACACAGAATGACAAACCTTTAGAGTCAAGTAGTAATTTTGCAGACCTATTTAAAGTACTCATTTTTCAAGGATGGTTAGCATCTACGTGGCTTTAGTAGGTCTGGGTAGTCCTCTAAAACTTATGTCAAAAGGTCTGATACTGAACAACAAATAATGGAGATATAATGTATAAATAACTTTCTCCCTTCCAATATGCAATTCATGATCCTTGTCCTGTTTTCTAACAAGCAGACCTTACTCTTCTGGAAACCTCTAATGTACTTTTTCAGGGGTGATTCTTAGGAAGCTACCTTGCAAAGTTTAGTGATTCTGTGGCAACTCACCAATCTATCTATTAGTATCCACGTGTACAACACTTGTAATACTTTCATACTGAATGTTTTTTCCATCTTTAAGTTGTTGTGGGAAACATTCTATTAATGAATTATCTTGGAACTTGATAGTTTCATTTAGAAAAAAAAAAAGCTTGAAATTATGTGTATTTGACAAAACTGCTACAGACAACTAAAATAACTTTTCTGAGAATTTCTTTAGAAGAAATAATTCCTGGGGTAAAAATCAGTTAGGTTCTCAAAATGTGCCATGGTTGCAGTGGCAGACAGATAGGCTGCTACAGTTGTTTCCAGCAGGTGGGTATGCTTGTGATAGAGTCCCCTATTTAGCAGTCAAAATATCTTTTCAAGATGAGATAGATATTTTTCTCCTAAATGTGTTATTCTCAGGAGGTGGCTTCTCATGTTGAGTGTAATAAATTAGGGAAAAGCACTCTAATGGCTCACTTTCCAGTTGCAACAAATCAATTGACTGAAGAAGAAATTGTATTACAAATATTTCTGAGAAGGGGTTTTCCTCGTTAAAGAAAATTTGTTTGTATTCTCATGACAAAACCTATTATTAAGCTAGATGATGTATGTAGTGAGTAGCACACACAAAGTGGTAGAATACTCATGGAAGGAATGTCCCTTTCAACAGTTGTGATTTGGCAAAAAAAGTACTAGGGACGTTATGTCCTGGGATTGTTGACAAGTGTGAAAGTCCTCTGTGTGTCCTCATCCCTAAGAAAACAAATTGTTAATTCCCATTCCCTTTCTTTCTCAGCTTGTCTCTCCTAGGAAGACCATAGCGAAGAAGATCTGGTCCTTCTTTGGCTTTCGGGTAAGAACTGTTGCATATCTCTTCTTCATCTTTTGTTCACCTGACAGGAGCTGTAACTGCTCATCCTTCTCCCAGTTTTTTTCTCTAAGCACCTTCCTATCTTCCTGCCTGATAACCTTCTTCTGTTCCATTCCTAATCTCAGAGATCCCACCAGGTTTAGCTTATTTACAAGTTTGCCACAACATTTTTTTTTCTGCATAATGTCACATCCAGAGATGTGGAAGAAGAAAGAAAAAGAAAGTAGTTTTCTTCAGGTGTTGAACAAAGACTTTAATAGGAATAGAGAAAACACCTTTAAAGTTATCCTGTCTTTAGTTTTGCTTCACTGGAGATCCCCCTGGCTAGAGTTTCTCAGTCTTGCTCCTGATGTTTAATAACCAATACACCTCTTCCTCCTTGTGTCTGCCAAAGACAGGGTGAAATTATATAGTCCATACATTTAAAATAGACAAAGTTATATGGAAAATAGACATCTGTCATATAGATAAATATTTTTAAAGTTTTGAACATGGGAATTAGGACCAGATTTTTTAAGTGTGTTAATTACCTAAAGACACAAAAAAGCATGCAGCAAAGTACTCCGGTTTTTAGGCGTAGGTCTAGTTCCTAATCGGTGTTAATTACCTAAAGACACAGAAAAGCATGCAGCAAAGTACTCAGGTTTTTAGGCGTAGGTCTAGTTCCTAATCAAATTAGGGAGCACTGCTGAAAATGTCAGCAGTCACGTCGGTTTACCTACAGTCACTGTGAGCCTATAGAGTACGTGGATAGTCAGTTATCTGCAGAAGCTCTCTTGTAAAGTTAACTTTTTATTGTTAATGACAAAGAACAAAATAAAACAAATAAACCCCAAACCAGATAATCACTAAGCTGCAAGGCAATAGACTGAATTATTTATTATTCATTGCATGACCTCTAGTGGCCATCACAGCTTTTACAGCTGTTGAAATGCCATTCTAGAGGAGAGGTGCATTTTTTTGCAAAATATGGAGCATGAAGATCAACTTTTTTCAAAACTCTGCACTATGCACTTTTGCTCTACACCTGGAAGGCTTCCTTGTTTCACTACTAAAAGCATATTTTGTTTCACTTTACAAAGCAAAAGCCCTGTGAACTCTGCAGGAGTGTTAAGCCAGAATTCTAGTATCTGCGCTGCCCCTTGCTGTCTCTCTTTGCTAGCCAGTACCTCCCTCAATCCACATCTCTTGAACTTTGTCAGAGACAGCCTTCCATCGGACAACACAGCATTGCTATGTATCCTCTCACCTTGTGTGACATCTGTTCAGTTTCTCATAACATCATTGTACTACCTGGAACGGGCCACCGACCATCATCTCTCACTGCTGGCCAAAACAGACCACTTCATTCTGAACACTGATGGCACATGGAGTGAGTTCCTTTGTCTAAAGAGCAAACTCAGCAGATGGAATATTGGCAACATAATTGGGAAGAGAGCTCTAATCCTCAGTATTGTGGGACATGAAAAGAAATCTGAGTTGAACATTCAGCAGTGTGTCAGAAAACAAATGGTATTCTCATCACCCAGAGTTTTTATTAGCATTTCTGCTGATCTTTCTGTGGCGGCTTTGAACAGCTGGGCCAGATTGTTCTTCTGCTGGACATACGTATCAGTCCAAATATTAAAGAATTTTTTAAAAGCTTTTGCTAAAGACAGAGAATGGGTTCCCAGAAATATCTCCTCTATTCCCATCTTTCTCAAATATAGAAGTCATACAGGACTTCCTGCATTTGCGTATTTTGTATGTGGATGACCATATCTTGTCTGCAACCCAAGCTGCATTACAGGTGGAGTACCCACATGTTAATTTCCTTAATTTCAGGTAGCTTTTGGCGGTCATCTTTTCCACTACACAAAACTGGTGACAGAAGAAAAATACCACCTCCAACAGAAAACCACTGAATAAGGAATTTATGGTTAAGAACCATTGGAGATTGCTTCATGGTCCTGCTTCCAGTGTTGAAAAATATTTGAGAAGAGCATGCACAAAATGCTTAATCTGTTTAAAAAACATTCTGAACTTCTCACTTAGCAGAATGGTGTCAAAAGAAGAATGATTTATGTGACAAATAAAGTTTGGAAACAATCCTGACAAAACAGTGATGAGCCTCTTCTATGTAGGCAGCATCATCTGCATTGAAGATTATCTCTTTCTCCAAAAAAAAAAAGCCCAAACCACAGCACTGCACACAGCCTGCATGACTACCTGAGTTACACTGCTGTGGGTATTTTTTAAGAAAAAAAATTAAATAGATGCATCTTTACGTGACTATGACATGTCATCAGAATTTGATCAAAATGCTTACTAGTGGAGCAATTCCAGTATTAAAGGAACTTCTACTCCAACTTCTCATTTTATTGAAAGTGACTACAGTAGGTGGATTCTAAAGAATGCTTCATTAATACTGTTTTTCTTCCTAAAAATAAGAGAACATGCATCTTAAAGATAGTAGTTATAGGTCAGGGATTTCTGGGTTTGTATATCAGTTGTATACAAGTAGATGGTAAGTCTCTAACAGCAGAATACTTTAACCTTAGTTTGTAGTCAAGTCTAATTCAGACATTCTTTTTATGTTCTAATTGATGTCTGGAAGATACTCAAAAGAATCTTGTCTATTTTCGAACATCTTAAAGCTTTAGCTCTGTTGTTTCAATTGACATCTTGGGACAGATGAAACACTATATTAAAAAGTAACTATCAGACATCATAATCGTTAATATTATTATTAAATAAATATTTTTTTTATTTAAAAAGCTGACTTTTCCCCTGCAAATTTATACATTTCTTTGGAATATAACCTAAGATAAATCTTCTCACCTTTTTTCCAGTGTTGTCAGTAGCTGAGGTTTTAGTGGAGATTGAAACTGTATGGTATCATGAACCTCTCTGTTTGATAATGTTAAATAATGCACATTGGGACTCTGACTGTATGTCTGGGTTTGATTGGCATTAGACAGTATAACTGGCTATGCAGAAGCTAGCTCAGTAGAGAATTATTTTCTGTGGCATTATCCCTACGTAGTGTTGAAAGGATTTTCCTATGAGCTGGTCTGGTCAGCATTCCCATATGTAGAATTTGCTCTGGGCTGTCAGTCCCTCTTCAGTGGTATTATTTGGTTATAGGCTACTTTGTCTGAAACTTCATCTGTGCTCAAAGCCTGTTTTTCTCAACCTTGTAATCAGAATCCAACACAGTTTCTTTAACTAGTCCCCATACTGCTGATAAAGATTCTAGTAGTTCCTTTTTAACAAGTACCTCAATTTTTATGTAATTTTCCTTTTTGAAATTAAGCACGACAGTAGTGGATGTTTTGTTTTTGTTGCTCCTGCAAGAACGTTAAATCCAAATTTATTATGGTAGTTTTACAGAGTAGCTCTTTGACAGAAGTATTCAGCATCACAATCAACTCAAGAATACTAAATCTTGGTGGTTCTTCCAGAAACAGAGTGGGTCTTCTTTTTGGGGGCTCGGACTAGCCAAAGATTTAACTCATAATGTAATCTCTGCCATCATTCTCTTACCAGACTTTAAGTTAGTAAGGGCACAGGCATACACCACATTAGCTCCAACAGAAAGGTTGCAAGAGCACCTGCTGTCCTGAGAACGGTTTTTGATTTCAGGTAGGAAGCAGATAAATAACAGCAATTCATCAGGGATTGTTTATTGATTTGAATTTCACTAAGGGCTCCCACAGAAATTTGCTTTTCAAGTTCAGAAAATACCTGGCTTGGATATCTAAATCAATCCATCAGGAAGGATTTCAGGAGAGTGGAATTGGAACTTGCCCTTTAATACACAACTGAACAGTCAACAGTGCTGCTCCACAGCAGTGTGCTGGTTCTCTTTCCATGCTTGGGAGAGTGCTGCGTGAGAGATTTTGCTAATTAAAATCTAGGTCCTGCCTCTGTCACTGCTGCTCATGGGCAGAATGTCCACATATGGCCCGGGACCAACTGCTGAACTGTTGCTTGCAGGGCAGAGTGCTGTACAACCTTGTCATTCAAGTCAAACCCAAATACCTAACTGCAATTGTTGTCTTTCTTAGTTATGTTGTATTAATTCTAGCTGGCTTTCCAATGGCCTGAGAGCATTTCTACTTTTTTCCCCCTGATTTCAGAGAGGTCATCTACCTTGCGTAAGGATTTTAAGCTTTTAATCTGAATTTCAAAATATGCTTTAAAACCCACACCTCAGTATCTTTGGAAGGATGCATTTCTGATACAGCAGAGTTAACATTCACCCACAAAGGGCCTTTTTGTTTCCTGCTTAGACTGTCAGAGAGCAATCTAGAATCAGACGGGCTAATATTTTTACAGTAAGCACAACTCCTGTCAGTACAGGATTAACACTGAAGTGCTAAAGCAACTCCTTTCTTGAACCAATGGACCAATATTTATACAGCAAATGTAACTCCTGTTAGCACAGCATCATCCCCACCGTACGATCAGCACCCCAGCGCTGAAGCGCTGCCTTTCTGGAACCGAGCATCCAAGAATTTCTGGTTCCAAATTCACAGTAGGAGACATTTCCTAGAATGCAGCACAAGATTAGCGTAAAAAAAATGACACCATCCTCGCCTTGCCAGTCCCGCGTGACCACCTGCCCACTCTTTGCTGTTCGGAGTTCCATCCCCTCCAAGCTGCGGCTTTGCAGCCAAGCCCTTTCTTCGCAGACAGGGGAAGCAGCCCACACCTCCATAACGCCGCCCGAGAGAGCAGAGCGGGCGGGAATGAACCGAGCGGCGGCCGCAGCAGGCAAAGCCCCGC
>NW_010120774.1:0-245 GCF_000699245.1 Pterocles gutturalis
TGGTTGACACCATCTCTCTGCAAGCAAGCAAGCAGCTCTGGTTTCGTGTAACTCTTCAGTGCCAGTAAGTGAATCACCCTGTCCCTGTACGGTCGCTGAGAAACTAGATTGTTTGTGTGATTCCGCCGTATTGCAAGTGCAGGGTTCATGGGTGTCGTTTGCTTCCTCAAGGGCACAACATCTGGAATGCTTTCTGGTGCTCTTTTGATGGCTGCTTTTTTAACTAAAGTAGTGTGAAAACAAAA
>NW_010120774.1:265-2045 GCF_000699245.1 Pterocles gutturalis
CTCTTTTTAAAAGAGTGACATGGGAGGCTGGGAGAAAAGAAGAAATTTGATTAAAAAGAATCTGCTAAGCTGGAAAAACTCTAAAACTGTATTTATTTGGTATTTCAAGATCTATAAGAATATAAAGGTAGTGAAGTGCATTGAGCTAGGCATTAACAAATATACATTCAATATAAAAAAAGTTGGTAAATGAGCAACACCGGTAGGAAGACTTTACCAATTATTTATATGGACGGTGCTTTTATTCTTTTTCCAGTTTATAAGCTCAAGCACTGAATACTCAAAATCAGACTTTTTTTTTTTTAGAAGAGTACTCTGAATGGTGATGCAAAGGTCTTCCATATAATTGAAAGATTCCCCATTAATGGCTAAAGAAAATAATCTACACAATTAGTTGCATCACTGCTTAAAAAAAAAAACTACGACCACTTGGTTTTATTCACTTTAGTTACCCTAAGTTACACCCCATCTTAAATTTAAATGTTCCCCTCTTATTAAATAACGCCAAGTTTCTCAGAAACAATCCACCAAAAATACAAGAGTTCTTGGGACCGAGGACAAAGAAGTTTTCAAACACGGCCTACACAGCATTTTGGATCCAACTCTACAAAAAAGATGTTTCTCAATTGGAGGAACAATGCGAGCGTTTGCAAGCAATGTATCCAGAATTCAAAAATACCACCACCCAACCTGAACCTGAATTTCCCAGAAAGAGACTTCTCTACTCAGTGTTTTTTAAACAGCATTTGCTCTCAGACAGGAAAGAAAAAGATTTATCAGAACATTCCAGAAAATCATTGTAGTAAATATTGTTTGCAATCCAACAGAGGACCTGACAGAAACTAGGCATTTTTCTGAAACAAACAGCTCATGTTTGGCACATGAGGGAGACTTAATGAGCATTGGTGAGAAAATCTGGAGCTTGCTCTCTATCAGACACACAGAGACTGAGCTGTGCTTACGTTGTGTTCATGCTCAGGATTAGCAAAACTTTTTTTCTGTTTTTCAGTGGAAGCCAAACCTTCATAAGCTTTCCACCCTCATGTTCCCTGGAGTTTGCCCTTCTGCTTTTCAAGAACAAACCTAATCACGCAAACACACAGAGTTACCTTTTTAGACAAGTATGAACTCACCAGTTTATTGAATGCATTACAAGCTTTTTGATAAGTTAAATTCAATGTAGGTACACACACTCCCAGCACAGTGGATAGCGTAAGCAGCATCCAAACGTGACACCTCCTGAAATCATGTCTCCGAACCACTTAAAAAAATTAAAACATAACCGAGCATGAACATGACTAACAACCCCCATTCCTGATTTCTACTGCATGAACCACGTTGCAAAGTCACCCCTGTGCACTACCAGCAACTAGAGCTATCCTACCTGAGCTTTGTCAATGCCAGTCTGAAACAAAAGTATCCCCAAACACCTTAACTGCCCTACTGACAGTCTTCAGACTCCATTTATTTACTGTTAAATATTAACTTGAGTTCACTTAACCAACTAACAAGAATCACACAGATCATTCACATGTAAAACAGAACTTCCCCAATGAGGCTAGTTGAGAAGTATGGTTGTACCAGGAACTTGAAAACCTGTCTTTACAGGTGAAGAAAAACGTTTTCCGGTTCAGACCGTCAGCTAGGGCGTAAATCTATTTCAAATTGCCTCTAACCATCCAAACTGTTATCTGTTTTACCTGTCAGTGTAATTACAACAACCATGTTCGAGAGGCAGGCTCAGGGCAGTGGTGGTGGCCGCACTGGCCCGTGCTGCACC
>NW_010120774.1:2210-2422 GCF_000699245.1 Pterocles gutturalis
AGACCAACGTGTGGCCTTCGCCCCAGTTTCCCCTCATGTTGCTTTCCAAGATGCCCGCCTCCCTTGTCGCCTGCTTGGTGTGTTTGACAGCGCCGAGAAGTGTTTGTGCTTCGCCTGCCTGCTTTTCTGAGGAGCTGTGATCGAGAAGAGGCACCCACACGAGAAGAAGGATGGCGTCGGGCGGGTGATGGGCTTTGGGAGGTGCTTCTGGA
>NW_010120774.1:3339-7673 GCF_000699245.1 Pterocles gutturalis
ACCTGCCACTTGACTCGTGCCACCCTTGGCAGCTGTCTGACCCCTTTCACATACAGTTTAATAAAAAAACAACCCCCATACCCACACTGCCCCAGACTCCCCCAGGTCTGCCACTAAACCATTCATTCAGCTTTTTGGAAATCCCATCAATTAAGTGAGTCACTGCAAGGCTGTACTGCAGCAGGAAAGACTTAATGCAAGAGGAGAAAGAGGAGGATGAGGATGCTGCAAGATCTCTTGCTAGGCACAGAGCTATTAAATCAGCTCATTTTCCTATTGCTCCCAAAACTCACTACCTCAACAAATCTCTGTTTTGAAATTGAGGGCAGAAACTCTCCTGTGACCGAGAACCTGAGCAGCACCTTTTGGAGAGATGTGTTGGTGTGCCTGTTTGCCATCAGCTTCCCCGATCAATACACAAACTCTGCCTGTCGTGTCCTAGTTAATCAAATGGGACAAACAGTTACTGAACACTACTGGGCTACATTGATACCATGCTGAATGTAATATTCTAGAAGCTGAGGTAAATTTACCGTAAAAGCTAAGCTTTTTGATAGATGTTACCACTGTTCACTTTGACTCAAGGGACCAGGACAAGGAGCTGCTGTATTACATTTGGCTTCCGAAACACCGTGGTCATGCAGTTATGGATAAGGTCTCTGATTTATGTGGTTCTTGAAATAAGACAACTATCCATCACGGCCAGCATGCTGCCAGCCATAATCGTATTTACACGTGGTTGTAGAACGGATCTGGTCTAATAACTTGGATGATGCTGTCCTCCAAATGCTTTTAAAAATAGCACCACGAGGTGAGTAAGTACTCAAAAGGTTACTTGAAGACCAAAACTAAAAAGAATTCTATATAAAAGCATGTATTTACAATTGCCAAGAAAACATGCTATTGCTAGGAATTAATTTTCTACTGCAGCTCATCACTAGGCCCATGTTTCTGTTAAAGGTTTTCGCTATATGCTCAAAGCTGCAGAATCTACTTAAATTCGACAGGAAAGAAAATGTCAAGTAAAACTTACCTTGAGTCTATTTGCTGGACACTCTCAAAGCTTCCCTGAGGCTTATCTTTACCAACATTTGGCTCATTGAAGTTAAAAGTATGCACTTCATTTGGGACATCAAGCTAAAAGGAAAAAAAAGTTTATGTAAAAAACTTCAGTCTACGCTCCTTTGTTTGCGATTAACTAGGACAATAATTTTAAATTAGAAACTGTATTTTGAAAGTTTGGGTATTATTTCTGTCACTAAAAAGGCTGCTTTGGCACAATTCTCTCTCTGCATGTACCGCTGGCTACGTGTCTGTTGCAGTGGTAACTGCACTGGAAAAGCTCCCATCGCTCAGCCTCTAATTCAGCAAAGCAGTCAAGTAGCAAGTCGTCCTTTCCCATTTGGTGGAATTAATATGCATGTGCTTAACTTTACCGTTGACTTTCACAATGAGAAAGCACACACCTGGATTAACTTTTTAATAGAAACAAAGGTTCCACGATTGTAAGTTAATATTTGGCTCTTCAAGTCTTGTGACTCCCAGATTTTGACAGCTTTTGATAAAACCCTGTCTTTTTACAGCTGACAAATAGAATCTCCCCCAGCCTAGTAACATTCAAACGTCACCTACTAATGCGTTAAAGTAGTTACTAGAGAACACAGGAGAAACCAACACATGAGCTTTTGCAGAGAAAGAGAGGGTGCAGGGCAAACAAAGCATGCTGGTAATGTTCTTTTTCACAGCATACTACTTGCAGAACTTCATCCAAACAGCTAGGCTAACTATTTATACTCTGGGAGCTTATTTTGAACTTGGCTCCCGCTCCATCCCTTGCCACGCTTGTGTGACTGCAGCCGTGGCCAGTAGGTCAGAAAGCCGACTGCCATCACAAGCCAGTCCCTTTGACTGGATTACTTCCCAAATTAGCAAGAACAACTTCCCTCTTGATTGCAGCATGAATTGAGGCTTATCTCTGCTCCTAGCCACTCTGGTACAGCTATTTTGGCTGACTGTCTTAACTAAGATGGTTATTCATGACAGAAAGGAAATTATTTTGCCAGTATGGTTTAATTATTTGCCAGTATAGTTTAAATTGTGAATAAGCTGTAAGAAAATCCTTTTTAATTACAAGTGCACTGTTCAGAGACCTCTGTCTGCACAAGTAGCTTTGTTTCAGATACGATTCTTCCAGAATCTGAGTACCCTTGAGCCCAAGTGATGCTGGACCAACACTGTAGTTTCACACCTGTGGGCAGGAGTATGTCCTCACACTAGCGTAAAGCCCTTACCCGTCCTTCTCTCATCCCTTCCCAGCTATCTCTACATAAGCACCACACAGCTGCATGGAAAACTGGATCCGTTCATGGATCTGAACTAAGGCTAACAGCATAAAAGGCACAATCCATACCTCACTCCTTAAAAATGAGTCTTTAGCCATCCCTTAAAGTTCAAATATTAAACCCAAAATCTTAAATGATTCTACTTACGGATTTTAGCCTGTATCAAATTTTACCTTCAGCTTTAGTTCTCCAATTTGCACCAGAGATTGATTGTTTAACAGGATCTGTGGCCTTTAGGAGGCCACATTTCCTCATATCTTCTTTCAACTCTTCAACAGGCTTGAAATATTCTGTTTTATTAGCGTTTCAGAAAAGGTTCAAAGACAATCAGTAGTCAATATACAAAAACTCCAACCGTCAAAACTGCAGCTCTGCTTCACACCTCAAAACCAACCACTTAAAATCCGTTTTAAAATATCAAATTTTCACTGCTCAGTTGATGACTTACGAGTTATTCCCATTGCTTTCCAATTTAGCTTGAAAGGTGACGAAAGCAAGACAAAGCAGCATACCTAAAGCACGATTCGCATTCACTTTCAGCTACAACTCCTAAGTAAATACACAATGAAACATATCTAGCATTAAGCAGATCTGAAGAAAATCTGTAGGATTCTTTTTTTTAATAAACATGGTTAATCTACACTGCATTTACTTTCCAACACAACAAGAGTACAAAACACTCACCCCTTGTGATCCTTGAAACTGAACTGAAAGTTGAGAAGAAGTTTGATCCTATAAAAGAAAAAAACAAGTAGAACGTAAGCAAAATGACAAAACTCTTGTGTTCCGGCAGAAGTTATTTTGCCCCAGAAAGAGGAGGTGGATGTGTCCACAGCATCCAGAGGGCTCCTCATGGGAGGAGTTCTGGGTATCAGCTCGCATTAGGTGATTAACACAGCCAACCTGCCTGCTCCAAAGGTCTCGATAACAATGTCTTTCCTCGTTAAGGCAATGCTCAGGCCCCCGTCACTTCCCCACTGTCACTTTTCACCTGGATCCCCATGCATGCACCAGTACAGCCAACGCTGGAAACCAAACCTCCCAGCACAGCACCTGTTGTGCTGCTCCCAGCAGCGTGGTCAAGGCCTCTGCTAGGACCTGCCTTAAAAACGAAAAGAGACTCAGTACTATCAAACTGACTCCAAAAAACTTCTGAGCCCCCCAACATAATCCTCACTTCTTCAGCTACGTGTCTGCCAATAGAAATACACAATATGGCCAAAAATACAACGACTTGGAAATGTCAAGGGGAAAAAAAAATAAACAAATCAAGGAGCTTGCTAGTTGGAAAGTTGCAAGCTGGCTGCTGGTCAGATCTGCTCCTCACCACAGCCCAAACAGCAGCACCACCAGTCCCAGCAGGAGCCCACTGACGAGAATATCCCATTTCAGCACCACTGAGCCAAACCCATTTCTGCACATCGTTCCTCCAATGCCGATCTAACTGGCATCACCTCTCACATATGAGCTGACCCCTCTTCCCAACCCGCTCTCACCAGTTTGGCCAGTTTAGCGCAAAGCTTCTGAGACAGCGCAAACTTAAAAACCCTATAATCCTGGGGCATAAAACTCTAGAGTCCCACTTTAATTAATCCAAGCAAGTGATCCTGAAAAACTGCATCTGAAACAGCTGGAGTGATGTGCACGTGGCCTCGCTCAAGAGTCAGAATAACCAGGTGTCAACTCAGCTGAAAACCAAGATAGAAAGAGCTCCAGCACACTTCACTGAAGTAATGGCTCTTTAATTACATCTGAAGATTTTATTTAAGACAAGGAATAATTTCTCTTACACAGGACGGATTAAAAAAAAAATAGCTAGAGAAGCTGCGACAGTCAGGTCTTAAATCTCTAATTTGGGGGGAAAAATCTCAAGAGCTAGCCAGCTTGCTTCTCCAAGTCCACTATTTTGCTTAATAGTTTAAAAACCTTTCAGATAAATGAGTTTCCTAATTCCCAGACCAATCTCTGGCTGTGAGGAATTTCAACCCTGGT
>NW_010120775.1:0-2725 GCF_000699245.1 Pterocles gutturalis
AGTACCTCAGCCTTCTCTGTACCCTGGGTCACTAAGTCTCCCACCTTCTTCCAGAGGAGGCCCACATTTTCCCTAGTCCTCCTTTTATCGCTGACATACCTGTAGAAGTTCTTCCTGTTACCCTTAATGTCCTTGGCCATATTTAATTCCATTAGGGCTTTAGCTTTCCTAACCTCGTCTCTGGCTTCACGGACAGTGTCTCTGTATTGTCCCCAGGCTACCTGTCCTTGCTTCCACCCTCTGTATGCTTCCTTTTTTTGTTTGAGTTTGCTCAGACAGAGGAAACAACTGTTCTGTGTAACTATTTCTGAAGTTGACAGAACACAGTCAATGTTTCTTTTTTATTTAAAAATATTTAAAACACTTGCATGCTTTCCCAACATTATTCTAATGCTACACTTGATGTGTGTGTTTTGTGACTGACCGAGCAGCTATGTGAGCCCTGTGAGAGAGATATGTGATCACTGTGGAGAGAGCAATGGAAAAGATAATGTCTTTCCACAGTGATCCAAACTACAGAACACCCAGGAATTCTTTCTGTACTGTTCCATTACATTGTCTGAGGATAAAAACCAGGATATGATTAAAAATGCCAACCCAAGAATTTTGTAAAAAAAAAAAAAAAAAAAGACTTCTAGTATTTTAAAAGAGTTGTCTGATGATTTTTTTCTCTGCCTGCCTTCCCCTGGTATGACATACCTAAAAAAGAAATATATAACAGTCTTTGTCCTAACTGGTCACTACAGGAGAGGATCACTGGCAACATGAAAATATTGCCAATGAATAATAAGGTGGTATTTTATGCCCTGACTTTATATATGTTGCCATCACATGGGCAAATATTTCTGATGTCTAGTACAAAAATAGAGAAATAAGGGAGCCCTGCTAACACTGTTTACTTTGGCTGTCATGGAATAGGCTATGCATCTTCTTCCATGCTGAACTTCTTCTACCTAAAGGTTTGCTAATGTCTAGAACACTTCCCACAGTCTTGGCTTGTGATGAAAGTGACCTTCTCTCTGTGTCCTGCGTGGCCTGCTTCCCATTTGGCCAAATCTGAGTCCCTGCATGCCAGAGATCTGCACCATATATCCTTTGTATATCTGAATCATGACAAGGATCAGCTGATATAAAACACGAATTGAGACATGAAGGGCCGTGTTCGCAAGAGCCTTGTGACTGCAGGGGGCAGATTTGCACCAATTCACATCACTGATGTGTGTCTTCAAAGAATGTGATGCTACAGTTACATGCAGAAGAAGAATATCACATTAGGATTACGTTTATGCCATCTGGCACTCAGCAGCAGTTGTCCACAACGTTCACTGTGTCAGACCTATTCTGCAATAGCAACACATATATCTTGACCCTTTGATCTTAAGGATAATCAGATAGATCATCACTTAGGAAAACACTCTATTCTGTAGCACAGCTGTGATTTGGAAACCAATTACTCCAGTTCCAAAGATTACTCCAGTGCTCTGGATCACCAAGGTTGACTGCATTGCCTTATGAAGGATATTCTGATGTGTGAGAAAACTGCAAGAACAGGTAGACAGTCTGAAAAAAATAGCATAGACCTTCTGCTGCCAACAGTTCAAATTATGTAAATTGCTCACTTAGAATAGATCAATGCCATGCTAGTGAGCTGCTAAAAAGATTATATAGGAAGTCCATAAACTGAGGTCCTGTGTTCACTTAGTTATTCCCTCTTTTTTCTATAGGAAGGATTTTCTTCTTCTGGTGTGACCAGGGAATACTGAATGTTCTAGCTGCTATTTCCAAATAAAATACTGTCATCAGGCACCACTTGTCTTTCCATTTAGTCTGGATTTATCTGGGTAGCTCAGGGTACTTTCCTGCTGTATCTTAGCAGAGATGGAAAGATTTGAGTCTACTTTGAAAATGGTAAGGAATTTTAGGAGATTAACTTGTACTGTGGAGAGAACATAACACCCTAAGACTTTGTCTCTAGACATCTTCAATTAAGTATAAGAGAGCCGAGTCCTATATCTGTGTAGGCGTTACTGTTCAGTATTGAAAAGGTACCTGAACAGAGTCTGAAAATTTCTTTAATTTGCCAGTGTATGTATAAATTATTGCCAGTGTAGTTTATGCTGTTTGTGCTCAAAAGGAAGACAATTTTTTGTAACTAATTTTATGGAAAATTCTTTGTATTCTTGTGAAAAAGAAGTGGTAGCATTTGTTTCTTCTATTTATACTACTCTGTATCCTTTATTTGATAGACGGTCTTTGAAATCACAACTTATTCTTTCCATCCTTTGCGTTACAGAAATGAAAAGCTTATACAATCTGAGTGCTTTTTCTTGTTCTCTGAAGTTTTATTTGTTGAATAATTCATGTTTGGTAAGACAGTCAAATTACTGTTTCCAAAGTCCCTAGATCGTTTAGGTTAAACTTTCAGTAGTGTCACCTAACTTGTTGTCCATCTTGAGAAGCTATAAATTCTGACAGCACTTAGTTAATATTGTCACTGGCCGCTTTGCTCAAAATCAATTTCCAAGGCTGGAAAAATGATTTGAGCAGTGCTTCTTTTGTTCATATTTCTATCCTCAAAAGCAATTCTATACACTGAGGTACTCATAAACATTCTCTAAGTAGCACCATTGCTGGAGCTGCTGAGTTTACTCCTGGGATTTGATCATGTTTTTAGGGCTGAATGCATCCTATCTAAATTAAGAGTAAATTTGTGTGATTTCCCTAC
>NW_010120775.1:2736-7153 GCF_000699245.1 Pterocles gutturalis
GAGGTGAAGACATTCCCTGAGTCCACATAAACCCAAAATCTACAATCTAACCCTAAGTGGAGAAGCTTGTTCTTTCCATTGAGATGTAGGGAGTTTACAATGAAAACACTATTCTCTCAAACTGATGAAGCTGGATAAATAAATCCTGGTGGTGATGTGTAAAGAGATGAGAAATTAGTGGTATCATGAAGAAGATAAAAAAAAGGAGGAAGAAGGAAGATAGAGGATTTTGTGGGTTGCTGTGAAAGTGTTCCCTCCTAAATGAAGGAATCAGAGGGACAATATCAAATGTAAAATATGGAGTAACAGAGCAAATTGTTTCCATTTGTAAGGAGAAAGTTATACTAATGCTGCTGTTTGATACAGTGGATGTATGTGTAAGGCATGTTCCATTTTGGTATTCATGGAGTTTCTTTGGGTTTTTGTTTGTTTGGTTGGTTTTGTTTTCCTGAGTAGAATAGCAATTTTCAAGCAGGTGAGGAAAGGATGGATGTGTCGAAAGTGTCCATCACCAGTGGGGAGGGAGATAGGACAAGCGGAAACTATTTGGGACAGGAATGAGATTAGTGCATAGCCCAAGGAGGAGGAAAGAGGACACGAGGACGATGACCATGGAACTTATTGAATGCACCTGGGAGGCCAACCTGTAAGACAGAAGATAGTTTCGCTATTTATGGTAGAGAGACAGTCTCAGGTGTTTTGGGTGAACAACTCAGAAAAGGAAACACTAGCTGTGTCCAGGCAAAACTCTTAACTGCTAAGTGAAAAATTCATGGCTGACACATAACGATATTGGTAAAATGCAAAACTTAACTAGATTAGAGTTGTCACTAACAGAATCCATGTGTTCTAGGTCAATTGGTAAAATGGAAATAAATGGCACCGTATGGCCACTTGGGCTAAGTGGGTAAGTAAAGCTCACAGAATTACACAGAATTTGATGTTTGCAGCAGCCAAGCAAAGTTGCATGGTGTGTCTTGATGTCATTTTAGCCTGGAATCTTCAAGCCCAGCTGGTCTGGGTAAGTCTGCCCAAGCCAGAAGGTTAATTTTTCCTTAAGGATGGAGTAGCTTAAAAATAAGTATTGTTCGTGGGTTTTACTCTTAATTCTATCACCAGAAGATGTAAATGTCACTCTTGTAGCTGTCTGAAATTCAGTATTTCTTTCTGTTATACTAATCATTAGTCTGCAGAAATGTCCTTCCTCTGTACCAAGGGATGTTTCACCTCACCAGGACAGCAAGTTGTCCCCATGAGAGCTGCATGGGAAATACCTGAAAAATTGTTCGCACCACCTCACTGCAGCAACCGCCTTCCAGATTACCTGGGCCTATAGGTTCATTTTGTGTCCTTAGCATCCCTCATATCCTACTCCTTTCTCTTTTACTTGCTTTCTGCATATTTATCCATCAGTGATCTTGCAGATATACATACAAATGTATATGCATATGGTTATATATATATACATACACACATGTATACGTACAAATATGTGTATACATACAAATATAGATATACATATATACATATATATATAGATATACAGATATACATACAAATGTGTAAGCAAATGTATGCATATGGTATATGTGCAATATATACACATCTCTATGAGGTAGATCTGACCTCTATATTTACAGACCTGATTTAGTGTTGGCAATAACCCAGCTCTGAGAGATTGAGCTAGACCTACAGAACTTCCTTCCGGCTAATATTTCTGTGATTTTTACATTGTCATATATACACACTATACTCAGTTTTCATCTTAGAGTTATCATTTTGTATGTATTTCCTGGCAGAAAGTCCAGCTGCTTACACAGAAATGCAGTTAATATTTTTCATGTGAATGATCCAGATTTCTTATTCAAGGTGCTTGTTCATTACAAATCACGCTACATGGAGAAGACAAAATTGAATCTATTTTCAGTGCATTGAAACATTTATTTTTCACTATGGTATCCAAGGACTTCTCAGTTTTTAATTCATTCATCATCACAATTAAATTTTGGAGGTAGAAAATCTATATTAACTGTATTATACCTCTAAGAAATGGAAATGCAGAGATAGTGAGGACTTAGGGGCCTATATTTGTTCCTTAGATCCTCAAATGCACTTTTTAGCTGTTGCCAGCCCTGGAAATTATAAGATCTCACCTTACAATATTTCCATCATCACCAAGACCCTAAAGCATCTGTCCCATGAACTAAACCACACAGTATTTATAAGGAGTCTGGTAAGCCTGGAAAAGGCCAAAATCCTAATGTAATACCTGTAGGAAACAATGATACTACTCCTCTGTTAATGCTGTATGCCCTTAGTTCAAACATGGACCTGATCTGGGAAACAGACCTGAAGCAACCTCTCCCATCTCCCTGGGCCATGCTTTTGTCTCTAGGCTCTGCTCTGCCTTGTATATGAAATTATCATCAATGGGAGGACTAACCTCTGCTGTCTACTGAATATAAGTGGCTGGAATGTTAGCTCTTCTAGTCTCCTGTATCCTCATGGACTATTTCAGTTTATTGCATGGCGAAGTAACTTCAAATAGAGACAGAAAACTACCCACACTGAATCATCCTTGTGAGCGATACATACGGATTCAAATCTAGTAAGAAAAAGTGAAGCTGTAATATAGATTTTTTGGGAGGTTATGTGTAAGATAAAACATTTTTATCTACTAGAGCCTGATAAAAGTACATCCTTTTCTTACCACCTTGTGCTTTGTAATGGAAAGGAATAGGCTGGTGGCGAAATCTGACTCCAAGAAAGGGCTTCTGTTTTTCAGTCGCAATTGCAGGGTAGTGCCTAAGTCACCCTCCTCAGGGTGCATGTGGTGGGGGGGTGTCACTGTTTGTTTGATTTTGCTTGTGTCCTGGCTTGAGCTGAGACAGAGTTAACTTTCTTCATAGTAGCTAGGAAGAGGCTGTGTTTTGGATTTGTGCTGAGAAGGTGGCTGATGACTTTCAATGTTTATAACTGTTGCCAGAACAGTCAAGGACTTTTCAGCTTCTCTGCTGTGCCAGTGTCTGAAGGTGCACGAGAAACTAAGAGGGAGCATAGCCCACAAATATTAACCTAGGGTTCAACCTTAGGTTTAGGATTGAGACCCAAATTCACCAATGGTGTATTATATATCATGCATATCACGCCCAGTGTATAGATGAGGATCCATCTGGAAGCTCTCCTCCCTCTGGGTGGCTCCACTCTCAGGGTTGTCTTGCTCTCTCAGTTGGCTTTCAGTCTCTCAGACTCTCGGGTTCTTATATTTTCCAGGATTCTGATTTCAGAAACTTCCCTCCTCCGTGATTGTTGGCTGGGAATGGGTTGAACTTTGGTCATCAAGTGGTGAGCAATTTATTGTGTATCACTCATTTGTATATTTGTATATATTACTATTATCATTATTATTATTACTTTTGTTTTAGTTTAGTTATTAAATTGTTTTAACTCAACCCACAAGTCTCTTTTCTCCTTATCCCTTTAAGTCTCTCCCATGTCCCAGGAGGGGGGAGGGTGAGTGAGTGGCCGCGCAGTGTTTTTATCCTAGCCAGAGTTCAAAACCACTACAGCTTGCTTTCTAATGAAATCCAGTTCTTCAGCCTTTAGTTTTACTGCTGTTTTGTAGGAAGTCTATGTGGAGTTTTTCTACTTCCTAAGCTTTAATACATATTGTAGATTCCTGCAGTCGTAAAGAGAGTAAGGTAAATTCCACTCAGTGTTGTTTTAGAACATAGGTTCTCTCCATTTGCTGTAAAAGAATTGTGAGGCCACTGGCTTACTACATTCTCCACCTTAAGTTATGAAGTAAATAGCTTGTGCATCTCAATGACTTCACTTCAGAGACTTCAGGAAATTTGCTACAGAGCAGCAATGACTCATACTACATGAATTTTTACTCAGCTAACATTTTGAAAAAATGTCTATTAGGGAGAGTTTAGAAACTCCTGTTGTAAAAACATGTCTTAAAAAATATGTAAACTAAATAGTTCAGGGATAAAACCAATATATTTATTTAAACTTTGCACACATGGCTTTCTATGATGAATTTCAGCGTGTCCATGAGGAGGAAAAGAACGACGCTTCACAGGAAATGGAGACTGAACACTTAACTCCAGTTCCCAGGACAGTGACTGGCTGAAGGTCCAATTTTCAGCAGAACTGGGTGCTGCTGTATGGATGGGTGGCCATGGCGCCATGCAATTGCTCCTTTCACATGACTGAGCCATCTTCCATGTCACACTGCACAAGGGAGGAGCGGGAAGAAGGAGATAAGATAGCTGTCATTGGTAAACGCTGCCCTTGACAACACATCTCTACTTTGGGTTTTTGACATGTTCTGTTTTGGACACATACTACTTTTTGTTTCATGAGGAAAACCCTTTTATTTTTCTGCCTTTTTCCTTTTTTTTTTTTTTTT
>NW_010120776.1:0-3414 GCF_000699245.1 Pterocles gutturalis
TTATTCTGCATGGAAAATGCCCTCAGCTGAGCTGTTTTTTCTGGTCTAAATAAGGTGAAATGTCACTTTTCTGCAAGAGGGAAAAATTGCAAACAAACAAACAAAAAAATTCCACAAAATATTTGGAGACAATCAGGCCAAACACATGCAAATTTTATTTTTTTTTGAACTAAAAAGTCATTTCATATGGGGAGTGCAAACACACCACAGCCCGATGGGCAGCGCAGACCCCCCCCCCCGCCATGGGGGGGGGGGGCTTTTGCCACCCCAGGGGGACCCCGGAGCCCGGGGAACCACCCCCGAACCCCCGCAGCGGGGGGGCTGGGCACAGCAACCCCTCCTCACCCGGCATCTCCCCAGGACCCGCTGCTCACCAAAGGAATTGAATTGCTGGTAATTGCATAAATGAGTATTTTTTTGCAAATGAAGGTGCAGTAAGCGCAACTGCAGCCTTTTGGGGGGTTTATTTGCATTTTCACTTGTTCTGTGCACAAAGCACCCGGTGATGCTGTGGGCACCCAGCACCCCCTGGGCTCTCCCCTTCCCAGGGTGATGCTACGATGTGACCCATCTCTCCAGCTCTGTGCTCCCCCCTCCTCATTAGCAAACATATTAACTAGTATTTTTTTTTCCCTTGCAAACCTATTAACTAGTATTTTTTTTTCTATTTTTTCCCTTACAAACCTATTAACTGTTTTTTTTTTTTTTTTTCCCTTGCAATCACACCCTGCTCCATGCCGGTGCCGCAGGTCCCCACCAATCCCCCCAACCCCATTTCCCTGCGCTAAGTCAGGCTCAAATAAAAGCTTGACCTAAATCCCCCCCAAACCAGGCTGGATCCCACAGCAGCGACCCCGCTGACATCTCCCGGAGAATAAAAATTTCTCCCCAGGTAGGAAGTGAGGATGGGGTGCAGGCAGCTGCCCCGGCTGCAGGCAGGGGCCTTCCTCCATCCCCAGCTTTCGGAGGCCGGGATGGCAGCAGCAGGTCCGGCTGGTGACGGTGACACGCAGAGCCCTCCCGATGGCACGTGGCGTGGCTGGGCCATGTGGGGCCGGGAGAAGAAGCCGGAAGAAGGACGGGCGCCCGCCTATCTGTGGGCTTTGGGCTGAAAAATGTCGGATGCGTACCTCTGGCTCCGGAAAAAAAAGGGCTGGTGGCGACAGCGGGCTTGGAAAAAGCTGGGATTTATCCCAACCCCACAGAGAAGCTTTGGGGTCACATCCAGGAGCAGTGGGAGATGCCGACCCCCATGTCTGCCCTATGGAAAGAGGTTGGGGCAAATGGGTGCATCCCTCCCCACCACCCTATTTACAGAGCTGGGGGCAGGTGTCTTCTGTGGGGCAGCAGCCCTGCTGATTGCTTTCGTTAATGAGATTATGGGTAATTGGGGTCAGCTGGTGCCAGTGTGGTGGGAGGGGTGTTGGGGTCTGCTCTGCAGTGGGTTACAATGACATCCCAGGGGCAGGCGGCTCAGCGTGTCCCCTCCCGAGCGGGGACAGCCATGGGTGTGTGGGTGGCAGCAATAGGGCAGCGCCCTGGGGGGTGAGGGGGGGCTGAGCATCCTGGGATGGACACAGGGAGCATCCCGGGATAACGATGGGGAGAATCCTGGGATAATGATGGGGTACATCCCGGGATGGCTGCAGTGAAGCACCCCAGGATGCTGGGATCCAGGGAGCATCCTGGGATAACTGTGGGGAGCATCCTGGGATAGCTGCAGTGAGAACCCTGGGATGCTGGGACACAGCGAGCACCCCAGGATGGCCACAGGGAAAATCCCGGGATAACTGTGGGGAGCATCCTGGGATGCTGGGATGCAGCAAGCATCCTGGGATGGCTATGGGGACCATCCTGGGATAACTATGGGGAGGATCCCGATATGCAGTGAGCATCCCAGGATGGCCACAGGGAGCATCCCAGGATAACAATGGGGAGAATCCTGGGATGGCTGCAGTGAGCATCCCGGGACGCCAGGATGCAGGGAGCATCCCAGGATGGTCACAGTGAGAGTCCCGGGAAAACTATGGGGAACATCCTGGGATGGTTGCAGTGAGCATTCTGGGATGCCAGGATGGCTGCGGACAGCAGCCCAGGATAGCTGCAGTGAGCACCCCAGGATGCTGGGATGCAGCGAGCATCCTGGGATAGCCACAGGGAACATTCCGGAATAACTACGGGGACCATCCTGGGATGGCTCCAGTGAGGCACCCCGGGATGTCGGGATACAGTGAGCACCCCAGGATGCCAGGATGCAGCAAGCATCGCAGGATAACTATGGGGAGCATCCCAGGATAACTCCGGGGAGCATCCCAAGATAACTATGGGGAGCATCCCAGGATATCTCCGGGGAGCATCCCAAGATAACTATGGGGAGCATCGTGGGACGGCTTCAGTGAGCATCCCGGGATAACACCGGGGAGCACCCCAGGATGCCGTGGCAAACATCTTGGTACAGCTGCGCTGAGCATCTCAGGGTGGCGGGGGCGGACACCCCCAAAGGATGCTGCTGCTCTTTTGGGGTGGAGGCTAATTAAATAAGGCTCCCCCCAGGAAATGTCCAACTGGAAATAAAACCCCTCTTCCTTTCTGATTTGATTCATTTCTTTATTAAAGCCTGATACAGAGGTCGGTGGGGAAGGGAAGAAAAAAAAAAACCCCACAGCTTGCAATGTTGTTTATTCCGGACACATAATTAATAAAAACTAAACCAACCCAAACCAACCCCGGGCACGGCTGCCCCCCCACACTGATTTTGGGGTCACCCCAGCTCCCATCGATGCAAGAAAGCAGCAAATTTGCTGCCTGATGGGGTGATCCCGGTGGGAACGGGGCAAGACACGGTCAGCAAGCAAGGGAAAAATCACGGAAAAACTACACGGATTTAACAGAAGTGCTAAAAAAATAAAGAGGAATGACGCTAACGCTAATTCATCGGTGAAACGACGCTGCCGCGCTGGTCCGTAGAGTTTAGGCCCTGACCAGGATCCCTTAAAAATAAGCTTTTCTAGAAAATGGTAAATTTTTCTATAGCTCCTCTCTAGTATATACACACACACGCACCCAAACCCGCACCCGGCCCCCGCCGCGGGCGGGAGCACAATCAGCCTCTAGAAATAAATTACAAACTCCCCCTCTCGCCAGCATCAAATATACAGATCACTCCTGGCAGCTGCTTTTTTTTTTTCTTTTTTCCCTTAATTTTTTTCTTTTTTAAGGTGCTTTTTTTGGGTCTTTTTTATCATCACTTTAAAACCTCCATGTTCCTACCTGCAGAAGCATCAGCATAATTTTTTTTCCTTTTTTTTTTTTCATTATTATCTTAATCACAAATATATAAACCCCCTCGCTGGACTATTTACATCCCGACCCTGGAAGATGCTGTGAGTGGGAAGAGGGGCTGGGTGGGGGGCT
>NW_010120777.1:0-1586 GCF_000699245.1 Pterocles gutturalis
CTGGAGCTCTAGTGAAGTGGTAACCGTGAGCTTATCTGTGTCTCCAGCAGCAGGTCTAGGACAAGCGCAGGGTTCCCCCTTGGTCTCGAGGCCCTTCTCTCGGCCAGAGCAGAATGAAGTGAGGTGGGATCGTATGCCTTCTCCTTGCTCTGCTCTTGCCCTGGGGATGTAGGCTCAAAACTCCGTTGGGTGGGAGGATGGTGCACGGGATTTGGTTAAGAACCTACAGCCAACTCCTTAGAGCAGCTCCAGTTGGGAAGGAAACCCCCAGCCCTGCAGCCGTGCCCTGCTGAGCCATCCCAGGTGGCCTGGGGAGACGAAGAAATTGTGTGAGCCACGACCAAACTGTCCGACTCCCAAGTACAAGGTCTGGGCAACAAGGCAGGACCTGTTTTTTTTCCCCAATGACAGAGATTTGCGGTTGTTCCCCTACATGGGCCACGGTGCATGGGCTGCCAAGCCTCTGACCTGCTCCCGGGCAGGGAGGGGAATTCCCTGGATTTACTCCTTTATCCCAGACAAGGACACACCGTTTAAAGCAATTGCACAACCCGCGGTTGGCACGACCATCCGTCATGCGTGCAGGGAGCGTTCAATAATTCAGCAAGGGAAACCAGAGCCAGCAGCAGCCTTGGGCTCCAGCCAAGGCTCGGAAAGTTGTCCTAGCATCGAATAATGGCTCGGCTCGACAGCTTGAGATCTCCCTGCTTGGGAAAGCATTGTCTGCCAGGGAAGGGAGAAATCCTCATCCCACAGGTTTTCTGCTGCTCCGGTAGAGGGAAGGGGCTGATATATGGGTTCACACTGGTATTGCATGACCTTTCCTTCTCTCAGCAGTGTAAAGGGACTCAGAAAGCTAGGTGCTCTTTGCCAAAACATGAGGAAATATTGCCGTTTGCCCTAGTCCACACAGTGACCACCCTGTTTCTTTTCTTTTTTCTCCTTTTTTTTTTTTCATTATTGTTCTTAGCCTTGGTTTCTTGGTTTCTTTCTTTCTTTCTATTTTTTTTATTTTTAAATAAAGTGTATTTAGTGCTGGTGAAAGGTGCTGAATTGGCAACCTCAGAGATGGGTGTCCCTCTACCCAGCCCAGGAGAGCACTGGTGCTTTCTCAGGGCTTTCTCCTCTTGGCCCCAGCCCTGTGCTTGGAGAACTCGCAGGTCCCCGTCCTCCCCTGCCCTCTCCCAGACCTGCCTCTTGCTGCTCTGGCTGGGACACCCATGGCTGAGCAGAGGGTCCCAGCTCCTGTCCCAGGCTTGTCTGCTGCTGACCAGGGCCAGACTGGACCTGACAGTGCCAGAAGGCATTTTGCTGGGAGCTGCAGCTTCTGACAGTGGGAACCTGTCTCTTCCCATCTCTGCAGCCCAGGTCAGCTTCAGTCCGGTCCTGAGCAGGAGACAGGGGAGAGGAGAGAGACTGGAAACACCCCTTGGGTGCCACTTGTCTCCCTGCCTTCATGTTGTGCCTGACCCAGACCTGACCCAAGTGCTTCAGTGCAGACTGATTGTCTCTTCCTTCGTGCTCTCTTTCACCCACCTCTCGAAAGTGCAAATGGACACGACTGCATCTCCCCAGCATTTGATGCA
>NW_010120777.1:1689-25281 GCF_000699245.1 Pterocles gutturalis
CCCCTTCCCCTTCCCCACCAGACTGCAGCAGCCTCCCCTGGGGCAGAGCAGCCTGCTCCATCTTCCCGTCCACACGTTAAAGCTAAATGCAGCACCAAAATAGATACAAAAATAGAGTTTCAAAGCTTTGCTATTAATATTACTGCTATGAAATGTCTGAAAATAAGAGCTGCTCTCTCTGTACACACCTTCCCCCCACCCACCCTTTACCGACAATATTGCCACTCGCCCGGTCCTGTCACAATAAGGCATAAATATGCCTACTTTCTCTATATTTTAAATATAATTTCTGCTTTAACTAGTCCAATACTTCCACCCCTCCATTGTAAACAAACATGGCAGAAAGAGGTCTGGAAAAAAAAATAATCATTATTTCTAGTGTTCTGAACAGTATTTCTAACTCCTGGGATTCGAATCCTGCCAGGACATTGAAAAGGACAGAAGGTACCTGCGATTTCTGATGAAGGCCCTGATGTCCTTCTTGGGTTTCCCACTGGATGCTCTCTGATGGCGAGGAGAGAGATAACCTATTTGCTTTCCTCTATCCAAAAGTCACAAAGTGTTTGATCAGCAAACCCGTGACTAAAAAAAGTAAATATATAAAATAAACAACAACCTGCAGCCTCTTTCTTAAGTTTCCCCGTCTATCCAGTTTTCAAAGTGCGAAACCTAGAGAATAATAAAATGATTTTCTTGTTGTGTTTGTTTTTTTTTTTTTTTCCTTTTGTCAGGGCTTTTTTTCCCTACGTGCTTGACTGGTATGGCCTTTCTATAGCAAAAGTCAGATAAAGCATAATTGCGGTCATTTCTGCACATGGAATTATGAATCATTCCAGTGACTTGAGAATCTAAGCTGTTAATAGGCTAAAAAAAGGATTTATCTTTTTTTTTTTGACTGTTTTCTTTTTGCATTATAATTAAGCATGAATATATATTAGTATATTACACTGCTTGGATTGCAGCTGGAGCAATCCAAACCTTCCTATGCTGTAAAACTAACCCCCACCCTGTGCTACCCGGATCAAGAGCTTTTTTTCTCCTCCCTGTGCCAGTTATCCTCAGTTCACGTGGTTAAAAGTCCCTCCCAGCCCCCCTCCCCCTTTTTTTTTTCAGTAGATATTGCCACATTCTTAAATTCATGCATTGCTGCATTGCTATTGCACATATATAAAGGATTGCTCGCTCCCTCCCAGCTGCTCCCCTTCCCTCACTGGTTGTGCACATCCTCTCTGCGGACAATCTTGTAGATGATCCAGTAGAAAATGTTGAAGATGAGGAATGCCATAGGGAAGCCGATGCGAGAGATCTTGTCGATCTTCTTGGCTCGCTGGATGAAGAGTTTCCGCATCTCCTCGGGGGAGCGGGAGGGCGGGGGGACCGGGTTGGTTGTGTTGTTGTTGTTGGCGCCCTTAACAGAGATGCCATCCTTGGCTTGGAGGCAAGCTGGTCCCATCCCGTAGGCGGTGAAGTTGAACCTGCCTTCGCTAGCTTCGTCCTCCTGAAACAGATTCAGCATGGGGCTCTACTTAAAATGAGATATAGACCGTGCACCCTCGCTATAAGGCTCTCCACTGCCAGCTCCCTGCTCTGCAAGGGAAAGACACCTCCGTCATACCCCCACCTCAGGACCCTTGGCCAAACCCTCTGCTCTTGGGAGATCAGCCTTATAGAGGGGTGCCAGCTGCGTGATGCACAGATGCAAATCAGGGGATCCAGGCACCCCACGGAGAACAAGACCGACTTCCACCCCGCTGGATCTTTGACATCCTTGAATGGTTTGTGGTACTGTGTTCATTTTCCTGATTGCATCCCCTGTTTTGCTTCTGCCTCTCCCTCCCCCCCCAGCTCCTCTCAGCACCTTCTTTGCTTTGCCTGTGCTGTGTCAGCCCAGAAGGAGTGGGCTCCATGTAACTCACGCACTTGAAGCCACAGCACGAGGCTTCTTACAGAGTTACATGGATGCGCAGGTGCCGAGACCTGTCCAGGAAAAGACCTCTGCAGGCAGAGTGCAACCAGCCCCCAGCTCGCCTACCCACGGGACCCCCCTGAGCCCCACAGCCCCTCTCCACAAGCCATCTTCTAGGTGAGGACCAAAAATGCTCTTCTGCAGGTCGATTGTAAGACATGTCTGCTTCTGCTAATTCCAAGTATTGAGCAAGAAAATTAATTTATTTTCCAGTTTAAAGGCAAATGCTATTGCTGCTGTTTTGGTGGAGACCTTGCAGGCTTCTCAGAGCATTAGCCTTATTCTGTTGAACACGGGGATGTAATCACAGGAAAAAACAAGTTTGGCCAAAGTCATACAACCAGGGAGTTGCAGAGGCAGGGTCAGAAACCTCAGTCTCTGGACTATAGGTCACTGAGCCTAGTTGTTAGACCAGTGGCACTAATCAACTGTCACAGAGGATGATCCATCCTGTGTCCCCCAGCACTGACCTGTGTCCCCCAATACTGACCTACTGGCCCCCTCCCTCGTAGCCCAGCTGCCCTCCCTCTCTCCTTTGCAGAGTGTCTTTTCTGGATGGTCCCTGCAGCGAGCAGGCAGCTGCGTGGGATGGAGGCACTGTGCTGGGGCTCTGGGGTAGAGGAGCAGGAGGAGGAGTATGCTGGCATATCTGAGCAAAGCAAAACAACCCAAATAAAATCAAGCCTTCTTTGTTTTGTTGTTTTTTTTGGGAAGGTGGCAAGATGGTGAGTTGCATGACATACCAGCAGGCTTATTTGTTTCAGAGTCCTGGCTGATGGAGTGCAAGCCTTTGGCTAATTCTTCCCTGCTCTGGTTGTGTCCCCTTGGTGTGTCTCTGGTCTCTGGCATTTGGGACTTGGCAATCCTTAAATGTCTTTGTCTCCTAACAATGCCTCCTGCTCTGGTAGGGGAAACTGAGGCATCAAAATTTAGGAGCCAGCTGCTCTCAGGGAACTAGGCTGAACATCTTGTAAGGGACCCTTTGTGAGAGAGGAGTCAAGGTTCACAGTCTTGGAGAGAATTTTTGAGTTAAAAGGTTGATTTTCTGATGATAGATGATGGAGGAGCTCACTTTTCAGGTGGCCAGACCCTGCACTGCAGATGAGAAAGGTGGATGGGATCTGAAGGGTACAGGCTGCAGGGGCCATTTCTGACCCTCCCGCTGCCCTGGGGTCAGCAGATGCCTCCAGCCATGCTGCTGGCTCCTGTCAGCCCTGCTGAGATGCTCCGAGCTTATAGACCTTCTCATATGTATTATAATCACAGAATTATAGAATCATTTAGGTTGGAAAACACCTTTAAGATCATAGTTTATTACGGGGGTTCAGGTAAAACTGCCTCTGTGCTTCTCTGCTTGCACAAACACATGCCCACTGACACGTGTCTGGTTTAGCCTAAATCCCTTATTTCTCTAATTTACTGAATTTCTTTTCCCTCCTCGTTGCTGAGGAGCCAGTGGCTGTTTTCCGTGGCTGATTTGTTTTGATATCATGATGTACCCATGATAGAGCAGCCAACGGTGCCTTTTTTTCAAGGTGCCATATCAAAGGAGAAGGGCAAAGACATCACCAGTCACACTGGACAGACCTCCCTGGGCTGGGTCTCCAAATACCCTCCAAGCAGATCTGATGATGGTGTCATATTAACCAGACTCAAAGGGACAGGAACTCTCCCTAGCCATCACAGTCCATATATCTCCCCATCCAGGACCTGTCTGCCCCGGTAAATACAGAGTAATGGTTTCAGAGAGAGCTCTCTGGTTGGTCTTTCTAGTCTAGTCCAGAGGGAAGAGATGGCTCAGAAATGGAAAGGGCCAGCTGAAATCTGGCAACAGATATTTATTGATTTAATTTTTATTTTTTAGAGAGGAAGAAAGATTCGTAATGATGAGAATAAGCTAGCGCCTTGTATCTAACTCTGAGGAAGGTAAGAAGCAGATTTGTCTGGATTCATTTGTATTAATGCCAGACTGGCATGCTGTCTGGTGCACTGAGCTGTGAAGAATGGCCAGCAGGTTTTGATTTGGGCACAACTAATAAATGTGGGCATGGGCTGATCCTCTCCTTCACCAGCATGGAGCACTGCAACATGTCCCTTGTTTGTAGCCTGGCATGTGGTACCTAAACCAGGCAGAGCTACCCAGACAAGTCAGGACACCGGGACAGAGCAATTAGGTTTTTTGGCAGCTGCACTAACCCATTTGCATATTTGCCGTCAGCTCCTGGTTTTCTGATGAGCCTGCAAACCTTGTTCATTTTGCTTTTGTAAGTGTTTTTGTTTATGCTTTGTTCCAATTAAATTGCTGTGAGATTGGGCAGCGATTGTAATAGCAATGTTCAGTGGAACATCTCTGGCAAATATCTTTTAAACTCATCTGTATATTAGCGGCTTTTTTTCCTCTGTATTGTTTTATCAACAGAGCAATCTGTGTACGACAGCATGGATCCGGAGACAGGATGCCTGAGTCTAGATGCAGAGATAGAAGCACTATGAGGCACCCGTGCTGGGCGGTTTTAGCTTTGGCTCTATCAAGCAGGCTGCATCTTCTGAACCAAAACTCGATTGATTCTGAGATGGCAGGATCTTGCTCTGGCCAGAAAAAATCAATGGACGCTGATGGTCTCATCTGTTCCTTCTTTTTCCTTGCCTTTATCCAATACTTTTAATCCCTGGTCCTGACTGGGTTGGGAACAAGTGAACAATTATCTCTTGTTTTACAGATAGGACAGCTGAAGCAGAGAGAGGCCAATATACAAAGAGACAGGGATTGCAGCTCCTTAGCCCCCACTGCCTCCTGGAGTGGCGGCAGTGCTCCAAGCACACGCTGTGAACTGCTGTAGGACACGTCAGACCCTGGGAAAGACTTGTAACGGACGGGACAGTGAAGTAATGGAATGGGGGTCTCTGGGTGGGATGGATCACAGAGGGCTCTTTAAAATAGATGGTAGGCAAATACTTATGAAGGATATTTTAGGCAGACCTTGGTGGTCTCCTAGGGGATCTTTTGAGATTCTTTTTTTCTTAGCAAATTTACTGTTTTTTAATGCTAGCGTGAGGGCAACCTCTTAGGCCTGGCACTGAAAATTCAATACCATCTGTCTGATTCTGCTAGTTAATTAAAGGCAATTTTTTAGTGCCTTTGGTCTTGTGATCACAGTCACCTTTTTGTTTCTTTCTAGATCTAGTTCATCTTTGCTGTGGTACCTCAGCCTAAAAGCTAGCAGAGTCCAGGCTGCAGGAGATGTCTGTGTGACACATGCATGCTCGGGCTGGTGTCAGTCATGGCGAGTGAGCATGGAGCAAGGCTAAGGCTGAGAATAATGCTCTTTCCTTCTGAGAGGAATTTGCAGTCAGTCTGAGAAGCAGATGCTTTTGAACACGGAGATGACAGAGACAAAAGAGGTGTCACTTACCTCCGGGCTAGTGTAGATGGTCTCATTAGGGGATGCTGTTCTCTCACAGTTATCCCTCACCCCTCCCTGCCTGCCTCCCCCCAGCCCTCACTGAGTCTTCTGGAGAGAACTCAGACACATTGCTGTGTGAAAATTGTTCTGTTGAGAACAACCTTTTGGCTTAGACCACTTGGCTAGCTAACAAAAACCAGCCTGCTAGACTCCTGGGGTCAGAAGGCTGTTAGAAGAGACACAATTCATCGAGGTAACCCTGCTTTTTGATGGTTGACCCTCCTTAACATCTGACCATACACTGAGGACTTCCCTGGGAGCAAGTGGCTCAGGTCAGTTGACCATGTAGAGATGTTCTGCTGGGAGAGGTTCCAGCTGTCCCCTTCATGCTCCATGTATTACCTTATGGTGCCTCCTCTTCCTTCTGAACCTGAGCAGCTCTTTGTGCTGCCGAGACACAAAGTTGACAGCAGCATATTCCAGAAGCGCGGAGAACACAAACAGCAGGCACACGGCCATCCAGATGTCTATGGCCTTCACGTAGGACACCTAGGAGTCAGAGAGAGAGGCTGGGATGGGGTGGCTTCTTCACCCAAATGCCTTTTTGCTTGCTATTTTACTTGTTACTCCCAAGGTCTTTGGAAGGAGTTTGTCAAGCCACGATATGGTTGACATCTGCTTTTGGACACCAAAATCTAGCTCATTTGACGTGAATGTGTTATCAGGCCACTGAAACTGCTCCTGGGCTCTTTAGCAGCAATAGTTCCACAGTTTTTAATTTATCCAGGTCTTGGTTGTGATGGTTTATAATGCAAGGAAAATAATAATAGAATCTGATCATACCAACAGCCCTGGGTAACAGGGAAAGTCAGTACTGTTATAAAAGTATGATGGTCAAATGAGTGAAAAGATGACATGTAGAGTGCATATCCATGTGTGGCTGTTGCAGGGGTTTGTAAAGTACAGAGCTCCTGGCTACTGGGAGCTGTGATGGATTTTGGGGTGAGTGCTGAATCTTGGGGGATGTTTTACTGCTGGTTGTAGCAACTTTGCTAAAACTTTTGCAGGAGGGGGCTGGAATTTGTCTGCTCGCTCTTAAACTAGGATAGGGCAATGGTAGCCTCTTGTTTTGAGCAGGAGGATCTGTGCAGTGACTTACTTATCTGCTGTCCCCAGAAAGTGCATGTTTTGCCCCCCTGTGAAACTAAATGGGTTCCTACCTTGGGCAGTGATGCTCGGGACCCAGAGCTCTGTGTGGTCATAGTGAGCACTGTGGTGATCCCCAGGCCAACGCGAGCAGGTGCAGCATCCATATTGATCCAGAAGGAGATCCAGGACAGAATGACGATAAGGAGGCTGGGGATGTACATCTGGATCAGGTAATAACCCATCTGCCGCTCCAGGTGGAAACGAGCTTCTATACAGGTGAACTTGCCTGAGAAGGACAGGAGATAGATGGAAGATTACTGATGAGGCACGACGAGCCTCCTGTTTTCAGCTATTGTCTGGGGACTTTCCTTGTATTGCTTAGAACCAGAGCCTTGTTAGAGGAGGAAATCAACAACTGTTGCTCCGTTCTGCAATATGAATGTACAACAAGAAAGCTCTTGGCAGCATGTCCTCTGTCACTTGAATTTCACTTGCTCCCTTGCATTAAAGACAAAATAAAATGTTTGGAGAGAAGGCCCAGACCAAACACCCGTGAACTGATGCGGGTATTACTGGGGACAAGAGGGTTCAATATACTTGTGTCTATTAGCTTTTTATTGGCTATATATGTGTATATTTACTGGTAACATATCCATGTGTGTGTATATATATGTTGTCCCTGGCTGTGTAGGACAAGGCTTGTATCACCAGAGCGCCATCAGACATAGCAGGAGACTCTGGCAAATGCACAGGCCTGAATTCCTCTCTAATGAACCCAGCAGCTAAGGGTAAACAGCACTGACCTGTGTTGTAGTGCTTTGTGCAGTATCTCAAGTCTTTTTCTTCTTTGAGGATAAACTGAGGCAACGTCAGCCCATCAGCAACTTGCACGGCTCCTTTTTCTTGCCACTCAAATATGAGATCATTCATCGTGTAGCCAACTGTTGAGAGGAAGGGACAAAGACCACGTGAAACATATTAAATACTGATCTGGAAAGGGACAGATTTGCAGAAGAGAGCTATGCTTGGAGGCAGGGACTTACCCTGGCCTTTTGGGCAGTGCTGTAATGAACGGGGCTTGGGTTGAGGCAGAACTGCTTATGTGTATGGTAGCAGCTGGGTTAACAGCCTGCACTGGAGCTGTGATGGTGTGCAATGAATTGCCTGCAATGAATCACTTTTTTTTTTCTGGAATTTGGCTTGTTGAGCTGTTTGCTATTTTTTCAAATTGACCTCTTCCTCTGAATGAAGTTGTTCGTTGTCTTTCCCTCCTTTGGGATAAGCAACATGCACAAGGGGCAAATGTTCATCCAGAGAGAAAAAAATCCCATTTGCAGCTGAAAGCACTTTCACCTTTCTCCTCCAAAGTGAAAGGCCAATGTAAATACAAGCAAGCCAGGGCTCCTCTTGTGGGATCTTTTAAGCTTTGGCTTCTCTAGGAAATGTCACATGTGCTGAATGAATGGAAAATCCTGAGCAAGTGGGTCTTGAGCAAGCCTCCAGTGAAGGGAACTGGGAATGGGTTGCAGCTGGGGAGGGAGATGGCAGGGGAGAGAGGGAGGGAAAACATGTTGTCTCCTCTCCAAAATTGAGATGTGTGCAGGACTCACAGCTTTCTAACTGCATGATGCACGTCTGTACGTCCATGGGGAAGTTCTTCAGGTCCATGGGGCAGGCCAGAGTCAGTGTGATCCTGAGGAGAGAAGACAGCACAGGGGATTGCCAAAGAGTTTGTGGTACTGGTGAAGGGGGGAACCCTCTCGTCCCTCCAATGCTGCAAACAGGCTGGTACCTTGCCCAAGACATCCTGGTGTGCTGGGGGGAATGCCTGATCGTTCACCTCTTCCCTGCCCGTGCTTTGACACGTGGTGTTGGAAAGCATCAGAAATACCGAGAATTTGGTTCTGTGATATAATTCCCGGCAGAGTCGCCTGCTGCAGATGGCGTTTCATTGCAGTGTTGTTTTGGACTGTGCAGAACAAAGTGTTCCCATACCAAACAGCTTTGCTGCTTCTGTCTTAAGTTCTTGCCTCAGGTTCGTAACAGTCTGGATTAGCAGCAAGCCCAAACCCATCCTCTGACTCCCCAGTTACATTTCTAGAGACAGGGACTGTTTGGAAATCTTTGAACAGAACACTTCTGTGCCACCAAAAAAAAAAAAAAAAAAAAAAAAAAAGGGATCACATATTGCTGTGGAGGAAAGAGAGACTTTGGTGGTATTTTCTGCAGGGAAAATGCCCTGTGATAAGTCAGCATGAATCTCTGTATCTTTTTGAATCCCTACTGTGCCTCTTGAGACCTCTGGTTTTGTCTCTTAAGCTCTAATTCCCCTCTAGGTCCAGGCTGCCTTTTCTGTGGCATTATTGTGCTGCCCTGTACCATGACCTATGCTCAAATATTTCTTTGTTTCAACAATCTGATATTAACTGGTTTGATTCATTTAGCTAGATTTGCGTTATTTGGTTTGATAATGCTGAAAATGCTGTTCCTTCAAGTCTTTAGATTTTTCAGCTTTTTGCCTTGACGTAGAAATAGAAAAATTTCTTGAGGAACAGGAATCAAATTTTTCTATCATCAGACCTACAAGAAACTTAGCAGGAGGGAAACATACTTTAACTTAAATTCTTATGTTGGAAGAAATTCTCTTTAGAGGCATGTTGGGACAAAAGATGCTGTTACGGTAGAAAGAATTGAACAGTTTAAGTTGCCTTTTTATGAAAACAACTGCATTTTCTGTATTTAAACAAACACCTGAGTAGAAGAGAGTCACCACTAGCCTTTGCCCACTTTGTTTTTCTCATCGCGTCTCTGGCAGGGGACTCCATCTCTCATCAGTCAGGGAGATAAGCCTTCAATTATGTCTTCAGACAAGCCCCTTGAGAAGAATTCACTGTAAATGCCAGATGTGAAAGAGGGGTGACTGTAGCTGTGACTAGGTCGTCAGATGCTGAGCACGTGCTGGACGAGTGTGTGCTGAGAAGGGATCAGAGAGTGAAATCCTCAAGGGTGATTTTGGGTGAACCCAGTGTGGAGCATGCTGAGCTTTGGGTCCGCTTTGGGTCCACCTTCTTGTGAGTGTCTGGACTAGGGATTGATTACTGCAAACAGTAGTACCAAAGAGCCAGTTAGGAAATGGAAGAGCACTTTAGACAGAAAGCTTTATTCAAAAGGGAAAGACTATTTCTCGTTTTGGAAACTCTTTGCATTTACATAGTGCTCTTCCATCATGAATGTCCTCTTTTTGGTTTTCACAGGAAAATGTACTTAAAAAGAACCCTGTATTTTCATCTGGAGATGAGGGAGATAGTAAAATTCTTTTTTTCAAACAGTTAAAGGTTTTGCCTTGAAAATGGTGATCAGCTCAGCCACTTTACCCCGTGTCACCTGCTGGGTCATTGCTCTGTTTGGCAGGGCAACCCCAGGGTTGGAGTGACCCAGGATTCTCCCTCTGTGCTCCTACAAACCCACCTGGAACAAGGACTCTGGGACATGCTCACAGTTTTACTGCCCGACTATTTTTAGAAATCAAGAAATGTTATGTTTCCTCATTCAGCTAACACGCATGGCAATTCTCTTACTGTTTTGGCCATCAGGGATCTGGTCTCTGGAGTGGAACCACCTTGATGTTTAATGGAGGCTGTCTACGTTGCAACATTAAACTGTTTATTTTCTATTTTATAGCTCCATGCTGCTTTTTCTTCCCCATGGCTGCCATGGGAGCTACAGTGTGACATGGGGTGTGTGTACCTCAGGCAAATTTACGTTATACATGAGGTGAAAAAGTCATCAAGACAGAGTTAAACTTTTCCTCTTTAAGCTCATGTAGTTTGATCTTAATTTCATTGGTTAAAAACAAAGAGTGGATGGGTCTGGAAGAGAAGTGAAGGTGGGGGATTGGACTGATTTCCTGTAGGAAATTAGGTGCAATTAGTTCAGCTTCACTGATAGATTCTTGGATCCAGCGGTAAAGGAATGAATGGAAAGAGTTACGCTCAGACAAAGCCATGAAGCTCTACTTAGCAGTTTTCCTAAAATTTTGCCAGGAAATGCTGCAGCTTTCAAAACATGGTTTTCATGGGCTTCTACTAGTTTTTACATAGTACAGCTGGTTTTGGGCTTGTGCTAGTATAATATCTCAAGTAATTTTACATTAGGGATGTTAAGGAATTTACTAGTGAGGAGCAGAAGTCCTCCGACTGAGAAAGGTAGAGGTCAGCTAGATTCTTTCCCAGACCTACCCTCTGTCTCAATATGCTTTGGCTAACACCTTCCTGGTTGTTACTTTCCTACCTATTGTAGAAGCAGCAGCAAGTAGTGACCATGTGGCTGAAGTACCAACATCCTTCTGCTCCAGCATGGATTCAGCTCCTGATGGAAGGAGACATTTCCTAGCCTCCCTCTTCCACACAAGTTTTTTCTCTACCTTCTCCAAAAAAACCCTGCTTCTGATAATACATTTCCTAGGCATAGCTTTGTCTTAGCAGATCTTGAAGACAGAGCTGCCTGGGGGTATGGAAGTACCCCCAGCTATGCCGTGGTCTCTGCTGTTCCAGAGGCAGCCCAGCTCATGGCGTGCAGTCTCCATGCCTTTCGAAAGCACCATCCTTCCAAGATCCTGACTGCTCTGGAGAGAGGTATGAGGCACAGTAAAATTTGTCTCTATCTCTGGCTCTTCACTGGTGTGTGAAGGAGTACTGCCAGGCTGCCCCGTCCTGTTGGATAAGTGTCTTATTTAACCATGAAGAAAAATAATGGTGCTTCTCATGCTTTCTTTTAAAGGGAGGCTACTAATGCAAAATTCAGTTTTGAAGCTCAGGTTACTGGTGGCACTTTCTCAGAAAGATCACTTATTCTGCTCCCACAAGGACATGCTTACACATGCCAACAGGGCACTGTGCACCTCACTGCTCTGAAGCACAGGTTAATGCTTCGTATAAAGGTCCAGACGAGGGAGCTGGTTAATTGCTTTTTTCTTTCTTTTAGCTTGTGTAGCTGTATTTAACTCAAACAAAATTGAAACAATATTGGTCAGGGAAATAAGAATGTGTTTCACTTTTCAGTGATTTTTCTGTGAAGGAATCTGTCCCAAAAGGAGGATGAAACACTGGCACAGGCTGCCCACAGAGGTCGTGGGGTCTCCGTCCGTGGGGTACTTCATTTTGGCCGCACAAAGCCACAGGTGGCTTGATCTGTTGTCGATTGTCAAGACGATGTTGCATGGGAGACCTCCAGAGGTCCCTTCCCACCACATTGCGAGAACACTGTTAATAGTATGATCTCCCACTTTTTAAAAAACCCCATAAAAAAACTTCTTATGCTCAAAGTCTTCACTTTCTCATTTTAGGCTTGAACAGTGAGAGTTTAGCTCTGCCCTCCCCTACCTGGGTGGGGCTCTTCCCACTGAGTCACCTCACCTGATGCTGTAGAGGACATTGCCATTTCTGGAGATCCTCAGGAGCTTGTTGTCTGTGGTAATTTCATGGAAATGGGCACCTTTCTCATTAGCAAAGAACAAGTCAGGCTTCCAGATGGAGTCCAGCATAGAGGGATCCAGGTCCAGAGAGTCGTCAGGGTATTCATTGTATGCCAGCCGCGGGTCATTCCACTGCTGTCGCAGGAAGATGTTCACCCTGTAATCCTGTGTGGTGTAAGCAGGGAGCAGAGAAACAGTTAGTGCTCAAAGCAGGCTGAAAGTGCTGAAAACTGGGGAGCATGTCCTAAAATCATTCTCAGAAATGAATCATGTTTGGGCCTACATTCCAGAGCTATGGCCAGCCTTCTTGGCATTATTTCTCAAGGAGCTGTTGTTAGTTTCTAGCTTTGGAGCTTACAGCTATCTCATAGCATGAGCAGCTGCCCATCCTTGCATCCCTCCATCACAGCAATCATCAGCTGTGTGTGAAGTGTCCAGACCTCTGGTCTGAACCCTGGGGCCTGAACCCTGAGATGTTCAGTTGCAGGGGTCGTAAGAGCTGGTGTCAGCAAGGTGACGGTTGCAGAGGATTAAGGGGGCAAAGGCATCAAAGCCAACTTTCTATGTGTTGAACCATCTCGTATTGTGACTATCTCTGTTTCCTCCAGACTTGTAAAAAGGAAAGGCACAGTGAGACATGTGGTCCATGGAAGGGATATTCCCTGTGTGCCCACTGGTATAAGGGTAATTCTGATGAACCAACAGGAACAGCTGCCCTTGGCAAGAATATGTGAATACGGGAGGGATGTGCATGAAGCCTGCTCCCCTAATCCTCAGTGAGTGTTCTGGGTTCCCCTTGCTAATGTCAAAATGCCATAAATGCTACAGATTTTATAGGATGGCTGTCTTCTTTAACTGAAGGTAGTCCCCCAGCACCATGCAAAATATCTGCCTCATAACCGTGTGTCTTACAGCTCCCCTGAGTTCTCCAGGACAAGGCTGGCTGCTGGGGTCAAGCTCAGACACTCTTCTGGACAATTAAAGGCAGCTTCTGTTCTCCCTGTCTGACCAGTAGCTTCCCAGGGTGATCTGTGTGCCCCTTTTCTGCTGAATTTCACATAGGAAAGAGCCAACAAATTGAAATGGAGAGAGGACATGCCAGCTATCAGGAGAGGGATAAAAGCTCCACGTCCATAAATTAATTGACATTTTCTAAATATAGAGGCAGACTGTGCCTGAAGAGAAGCATATAATAAACCAATTTCACTGCCCTGGCCCAGACTAATAGTTGCTATCGTGATTAAGGGTTTCTTCGGTGCCTTTCTAATACTAATGGACTTTTATTAAGAGGCAGTTAATGGAGGGTGTCTAACATGCTTGCTGATATCTAATACCTGCTGCAGGCACTAGGACCTTTTTTTTCAGTGAGACTGTCTGGCAGTTCTGAGGAGATCTCTCTGACTCTGACATCAGGTCTGTTCTTTCCATGTGGAGCACACAAAGCTCTTGAGTTGAAGGGTGCATGTGGAGGAGAGTCCTTCTGATGTTGCTGTCTCAAATGCTCATTTGACTATGAACCCACAGCCTCTTGTCCAGGAGGACATGACACTTGAGGCATCCAGTCACGCTGGAGGGTTGGGAGAGGATTGTGTCTTGGGTGCTTTCTGGTTTTGGATGGGGGAACTCATAGCCAAGCCCATGGTCTAGAATCTGTTTCATGCCACTTAGTGCCATCTGCGTCCTCAGAGCACAGAAACTGCTGCTGACGTTAATGATTGTGACAACAGCAAATGAACAAAAGACTTGATGCTAAAAGGAGCAGACTTCTGAACATGAAAAAAGAGTTGCAACACTTTCCCCTTCTGTTGATATTCCAAATGTCACCTTCACAAGTCCTAGTGGGTCCCTCTGACTTAATTATTCATCTCTGTCCACCCTCCATAGTGTGTCTTGAAAAAAATGTGAGCAGATAGGAACCAGGCTCTTAGATCAGGACTAGCCAACCATGCAAACCTGAAAAAGGAAAGCAACCTTGCATCTCCACTTCCCACGGCATGCAGCAGCTCCCCAAACAACCTGTATACTTTCAGGTCTCCCTTTTCTGAGTGTAAAGATCTGCAGCCGTTGCAGTCAGGGGAAATCAATGTCACTGACCTGATAGGTAAAATGCAAAATGTTGTTTTGCTTATTCAGCTACAAAAAAAGCTGGATGCAAGCAGGTCAGCTCCAGCTGGGGACTTGTGTCATGTACAACACAAATTAAACTCATGTCTGGAAGAAACTTAAGTGGTAGCTGCCCAGAAGTGTTCTCAGCCTGATGGAGTGTTGGAAGGGGTGTGTGGGGGGGGAATGGAGCCAATCTCCCTGCAGCAGCCCATGTTGCTGCGGATAAGCTTTGTTGCTGGAGTAAATTCACTGCTTCAGCTCCAAAACTTGCCAAAAGGAAAGGAAAGGGTGAGAAGAGGTGTGGTGTGGTTTACATTGGCACCACAGCAGGCATAAGAGGCTATAGACAGAATGACTGCTGTAGTCTTTGTCACCATGGTGAAGGATCTTAATCACATGCTCGTGGGCCAAATGAAAATTTGTCCAGCGGTGTGCAGTGGACATGTAGCGTGAGGGACTGCACCGCCTGCATCCAGGGGATGTTCAGCAGTGTGGTGAGTAGCTCTGGTGCATGATATTCTTTGTGCTCCTCCTTGGAGGCAGGTGTTTTCAGTGGATATGTTTTGTTTGGGAATGTAGACACCTGAACATTGATGATATAGAAAAGACAAAGCCAAAGAAATACAATGCATACGCTGTATGCAATTCTCTGGCTTTGCCATTCTATGGCATTAGTATTTTACCTATCTCTGTGTGTGATCTTCCTTCTCAGTGGGTTATTCCACAGTCCTGGCCAGTGAGAACAGTTGTTTCCTCCCAGATGCCTTTTCCCTTATGACAGACAGCTGCATTGCACTGTCGTATTGAAGGTGCTGAGCAGCCTTTTGGATTTCTTGTGTCCAGGCTTATTTGAACATAAATGGGAAAACAAGCACTGTGACTGCAAACTGGACAGGACACTGAGGAGCCAGCAGAAGGCACGGAGAGCAAATGGGGTCTGTCTGTGGCTGTGACATAGCCTAAGATAAGGGTTGCAGTGTTCTTTACCAGCTAAAGGATCCTGTGTGTTGAGAGCTTTGTGCCTAGGCATAGCAGTCAAGCTGAGAGGTGATGAGCCAAACAACGCTCATTTGTTGGCTACATGGAAATGTACAGTGTTTCTCCTGGATGCTGTTGTGTGAGATCTTAATTAGCAGCACCAAGAAGTCCACAGTTATTCCTAGGTGATGGAAAGAATGGACCGATTTCTGATGTGAAGCAAAAAAAAAAAAAACCAAAAAAAAAGAAAACCAAAAAACTTATTGGGGCTTCAAACTCAGCAAAATAAGTCTCTTTCTCCATATCCTTCTTATCACTTGAGCTCCTCATTTGTGTGCCGATCACATCCAGGCATTGATTGTCTTGTGCAACCTGCTCCTCTGGCTGATGTGGGAGTAGAGAGCAGGAACTCTGCCTTGTGAAGGCATTCAGGAGCTCTGCAATTTGGCACAAAGATTTTTTACTCCCGAGGGAGAAATGACAGAGGGCAGGAAGAATATAACTGAAGTGATCAAAGTAATTCAATTTGATAATACTGAAACAGAATTCTGCTTAGTGGCCTCACAAGGAGCCAAGGAAATGGAAGATCATTTCAGACCTTTCCTTCCCAAGGTACCACTGACTTGGCACATGATGATGAGCGAGCTGATGAAGGCAGGGGCAGGCTGGAGGTGGCATTGTGAAGGAGGGATGGAGGCTGTCAGGAAACTCAATAGGCTTCTGCCCCTGACTCAGGGGTTCTGTTAGACCAGCCTCTGCACTGGAAAGTTCTGGAGAGAGACTTCACTTTGATAGATTTAAATGCTGCTGATGGAAAAAAAATCCAAGGTGGGGACCAAGCTCCTTCAGGAGGGGATTCTGTTATCCCACCGGGGCAGCAGAGCACAGGGGGCTTTATTGACATGGGGTCTATTCTCTAGAAAAGGAATGAACAGGTTTTTTTAAGGCTACTTGCCCTGCAAAGGAGCACTACAATGGACTCATTGCAAAAAACCCATGAACACAGCAGGACCAGACCTTGAAATGGTTAATAAGGGACCTGGTTACCTTGCCACAGCTGTAGCCAAGTAGCCAATTTGGAGCTGCCTGTGAAAGCCCCAGCCTCCTCTTCTCTTGAGGAGGAAGAGGTCCTGCTGAGGAGGAAGGCATGCATCCTGCTGAGGAGCCTGATGCAGGCAGGCAGGCAGGCAGGCAGGCATGCATGCATGCAGTGAGGGGTGGGAGTAGTACCCTGCTGCTTAGTAAGTGTGGAGTTTTTGTGCTGGAGCTCAAACCAGCCATCCTGAATTTCAAGCTTGGAAAGTTACTAGTGAGGGGTTTTTTTGTTTGTTTGGTTTTTTTGGGGGTTGTTTTGTTTTTTTTTTTTTTGTGTGTGTGTCTCTATTTGAGTTGTGTAGTTCTTTTGAGAAAAAACAAGCTTTCTCGTCTATTCAGTGCAAAAACAAACTCTCATCCTCCAACCACAGAGATGGCCAAAACACTGCAGGTCTAACGTTGAAACTGCAGCAGACTATGAGATGTTGTGAAAACCTTTTCATTTTGCTTTGCGTGACTTGTTACATGCTCATCATCTCTGTGGGACTGATGGTTGGTTTTAAGAATGACTGACTGGAGAAAATTGAGCTTAAGGTGTAGCTTTTGCTACAGGCTTTGTGTGTTGATACTGAAGTCTTTTGCCGACCTCGGGCTGAGTGTGCCCGGTATTAAGTGTGACCCATGCACTTCATCAGTTATACTTGCTGTCTGCTGCACTGTGGCTGGAGAGAATTGCTCAGTCTGTTTTGCGGGGTGGTTTGTTAGCTCATCGGAAAGCTCATGTACAGATGTCTCTGAACAAGTATTTACCATTTGGACAGTTGCAGCCTCCAGCTTCTCCTGCCCTTAAGAGATGCTGGGAGAGCAATTGTGACTGTGTTGCAGCTGCCTGGAAGGTTACATTTGGTTTGCTCTTCTCAGATGGCATAACTATGGCATGAAATCATCAGAAATAAATTTGCATGTATACACTGTGTCTAGAGGAGCCTGTGCTGGCTGTTTTGTGGGTTTATTTCCTTAACATTTTCTTGTTTGCTGCATGTAGGTCCTCTTTAAAACATGGAACTGAGAGGTGTCATTTTGAGCACTGAGTCCAGCTCCTAGTAACTTCAGGTCATAATACAAAAAAAAAAAAAAAAAAATCCTGCTTTTCCATGTGCTTTCACTGTGTACAAAGTGCTCCCATCTGCCTTAGGGAGAGAGATTCATAAAACTGCAGCTTGCATTGGAAGAGCAATCAAGGGCATTGCTTAATTCCAAGTTTGCTGTTATAGCAGGAAATTTGTTAGATGAAATGCTCGGATAATCTTACCAGTTGTCTTAGGCTACAAAGAAAAACCAAAGCTGGTATGGTTTACTCACTTAAAACCAAGTCTCTGTTCCCTAGGTGCTTGACTCCTGCTTCATTTTGAATGAAGGATTTGTAGCTTTGCTATAAGTTTCCTGCTCTGGCATGGGTGAGGGGAAGGTGTTTATGCTTTTAAAGAGCAGAAAGGGATTTAGCAGTTTGTCTGGTGTCTGTAATAAAACTGAGCAGATAGAGTTGGGTGCATCTTGCTTTTGTCCTCTGGAATCCCTTGCTGTTGGATGCACTGTTGCAGTAATGCTCTGGGGCAGAAAGAGTCTGTCTGCACTTGTCTGGCTGTTGTAGTTAGTAGTGTCTTTCCCCTTGAAGCACTAGTTGGCTTTGCAGGGATGTGCTCCCAATTGTAGCTCCCCTTGTCCTTAGAGCTGATTGCAAGTGAGGTTGATGGATATAAGCTAGAAGCCACAATTTATCATGGATGTCCAATCAGTTATGTGCACCACTAGAGGCTTTTACGTTGGGTCTCCAGTTCTGCAGGATGCTTAAAGGAGTTAACTTCTCTTGTTCTAAGCCAGCTGTGTTTTGGGAAATTCAGTTTGGTGGATGACATTGTCTTCCCACCCCCTCCTCTATCCTTACAGCAGTTTTCAGGTCTTTGTTTCCTGCCTTGCTCATTTTGAACCTTTGTGGGGCAGACACCAGCTTTCTGCCCACTCTGGGAAGTACGAGCCTTCTCTGGGCCCCAGCTCATTATCCTCCCTTCTGAGGTTTGTAGACCCAAGGGGCTGCATCAAGTGCCTGCTTTGTTCTAATTTCCTGGGTTTTCTCCTTTTCCTCTGCCTTCCATGATGCCTCAAACTGTAAGTGAGCATTCACTTCCAATCTCTCTAATTTCTGCATTGTGACCTCATGATTTATGCTGATTTGTGGGATTCAGGCAGGGTCAACTGAACTGGCAGCAGTGGTATTTCCTGTAGGAGCTGACAACCCCCATGTGGAGATATTTTAAAGGCTTCTCTGATCATATATGTGGTATCCATGAAAACCTGTGACCCTCCTCCTTCAGGTAGTAGTGCAAGAGTAACCAAATGTAAGATGATGTAGTACTCTGAACCTGGCCAGGATTAGAGTACCTAATGTTTGAGGGTTAAACTGTAATGTTGTGTTTTTCTCTTTTGGCCAGTGAAGTAGCTGGGGGGATGTTACAATCATCAGTCCCAAGGGTCAATGACAGAGTACTGCTTTTTTTTATGGCAAAACATTGAATTGCCTCTCTCCTACCAAGCTTTCCCCCCCTCACAAATATTTGATCACTTGTTTGATTCAAAGTAGTATGTCTTTATCAAAATCCCTTCATGATGGGACCTTCTGTCTTTCCCAGAAACTGTGGTGTGGATCTGCCACTACCTGTTTGACCTGCTGGGTCCTCAATCAGCAGGGTGAGACGGGCTTTGCTGCAGAGCAAATCCCAGGTTAGCAAATCCCAAAGACTACTCTAAATTGCTGGGCTCTCATTTTCAGATGTTTCGTACCTGCGTTGCTTGTGTTCTCGTCAGCGTTTACAAGCAGAATTGCTGTCCCCAAAGAAGCGTGTTATATTAGGTTGTGTGCAGTGCTGCGTCAGCCTGACATCTGGACTAGCTTGTCAGAGCTGGCTTGGGTATTTCTAGACACAGCAATGTGCCCAGAGGGTGTTCTTGGGTTCCCATGGGAATTTTTTCTGTGGAAGATAAACTATGAAATGAGTGACATCTGGAGAGGATAGCAAATCCCTGCAGCGTGTCTTGGAGGTGCAGTGCATCTCTCTCTCTCTCTCTCTCATGCTAGGCTATGCTAATATTATGGAACATCCTGCTTGCAGGGATCCTGTGGCATCTTTATATGACTGCTCCAGTGCATCTCATAATGTAGGACAGATATATTGGAAAATGTGTCATTGTAATGTGCTCTGTGCATTGCACAGGGATCCCTCTGGGCCTGCCCCTCTGCCTTGCAGTCTGTGGATCATCTCTGCTAGATTGTGTAGGAACAGACTATTTATTGCCTGTAACACCAAAGGATGCATCCTATAAAATAGTACATTAGGAACAGATGCATATTTTGGTTCTAGTTATTTCTCTTTTGTGTTAGATACCAGTGAATCCATGAATACATTTCTCATCTATGAACTCTGATGAATTCTGCAACCCAACGATGAAATGTGTTTCTTTGTGCTTGGGCAGAGTAACAGCTTTTTTTCTACCACTGGAACTGAACTGCCCCCAACTCCTAACAATTCCCAAAGAATGGTATAAATAGTGCCAGAAGAGACTCCTAACCCCAGGAATATAACAGTTGATCTCCTCTGATGGTGGTGTGCATTGTAAGTAACTTCTTAAAGTCAATCAGTGTGATCTATATGTGAAGCCTGTAACATCCTGCCTGAATACACAAAACACCTGAAGCTGCAATCTTGCATTCTTCATTCAACATATTTCTAGAAAAAGGATCACTGAAGAGAAATTAAAAACCATATTTCTAGATTACCTTCAATTAGCACAGAGGTAAGGCACTGTACCTCCAGAGTTTTCCTTTGCTGTTCACTGAGTATGTCACAACCAGTCTTAATAGTTTTCAGATGGAGCAATTATCTCCTGTTCTAGTGACTCTCTGCTCCTAGTGTCTTGCCAATTAGATACAGCCTTCAGCTATGTTCACTAATTGGCTGAAGTGAGCTTTAACTTGCAACTATTGGTTTTGATTTTTTTATTAAAAATCATTGTCTAACAGAAATGTCTCCAAGAAAAAAACATATCTTGATGATTCTCTTAATCTTTGGAAATCTGAAGTCTGGTGCAGACTGAATCTGAGCTCAGCTGATTTCCCTTCACTTACAGTGTTGCTTCAAGCTTCTGGATTTACATGCACTTAAATGCAAAGTATCTGCAGCTGTCTCTGAGCTTGGAGCCTTAGGTAAGTCTTCAGAAAAGACTGTTTATTTCCTTTTCTGACCCTGTACTTTTTTTCCTTTTACTTCACCTGTACAGCGTTTTTGTAGAGATGCAGATAGAGACTGTGATCTCAACTACACGCAGTGCAAGTCTTATGTGTTGACCATTGATTTACTCAAACCTCGGGTAAACTTGCAAACACAGAGGCAATATTTTCCTCTGGTCACACTAAAGAGGAGGGTGATCCTGCATTTGCTGGGAGTGCAATGAGGCTGACCAGCTGTGCTGTGATTTTTTATTTTTTTTTTTACTTACCATAGTCGTTTCTGCAATCGAACCAAAGCTGTTGATGAAAATGTTGCAGCTGACATTCACTGGTGGGCCTGCATGACAAATACAGATTGGAACAGCAGTTCACCGTGTGCTTACAAGACAAAGTGTTTCCATTTTGCAGTATTAAACCTATTGTGGGAACTGGGTGACTGGGGGGTGAGTGTGGGAATAAGGTCTGGCTGACCCGGCTTAGTCTCGTCCTGGTTCTGGTGACAGTTTGACACCAGACAATGCTCTTGCTTTGCCTCTGTTCCCCTGTTTAGGGGACTGTTTAGGCACCTTTCTATGAACTGTTTTGATGAGAAGGAATAGATCCTAGCCAGGAAGGACAGCTTTCTTGATATCTCAGCATTGCTGTATGGGTCCAACCTCACCTTGAACACGACAGCAATGTATCCCAGAAGAGAGCAGAGAGAACATTGACAGACCCTCTGCTTTAGAGCTCTGTGCTTTTAAAATACTTGTTTAGAGCATCTAAATGTTCTGTGACCATAGGTTTGCTACAGAGCCAGTGCAACAGAGTGTGCTGTCGGGATCAGGCTGGGTAAAGGAGCAAGTACCCCATGGGGTAGTGGTGGTGCCTGCTCAGGTGCACAGCTGGATAGATGTCAGAGCTCTGGCAGCAGAAAGTCTTTGGCTGTTTTGGTGGGGGGTTTTTTGTTTGTTTGGTGTTTTTTTGTGTGTTTGGTTTTTGTTTTTTTTTTTTGGGGGGGGGGGGGGGGTGGGGAATGTACTCCCAGCCATGATTCTCCTGGGCTTTATTTGCTTTCAAACCAAAGCTTTGGTTAGCCTGCTCATATGAGAAAAGCTATGGGGCCACCAAAGCCAGGGGATTGGGGGTTAAAGGATGAAAAGATTGTAGTTAGAGGGAATGGGGGTCAGGTTGTTCTGGTGATACAGGTGTCCAAAGCTATCAGTACGACTGGAAGTGGACCACAATACTGCCCAGCAAATTTAAGGTGGAAATGCTGCATTTGGACCAAGGGAGATGCCAAGAGCTGCAGTTCAGCACAAAGCAAAAAACTGGAGAATATTTTGGAACCGGAGCCATATGTTGTGCCTGGTAAAGCAGTGGCTTGCCCACAGGTAACGAGAGGATTTCTGCAGAGCCTTAAGAAGGGGAGGGGGGAAGCAGAAAGGGCCCCTGCTCTGGGGGCTCCTGAAGGACCTGGTGCTGCCCAGTGTGTGGCGGGGAAATGCCCAGGCAGAGATCAGAGGAACCTCCTCAGGAACCAAGGTGTCCCTTTATCACTGGGGGAATTTAATCTCTTATCATCCCTGTGATGATGCCTCTGGGAAGATAAACGCTGGAGATGGTGGAGTGTGGATTTTTAGATTATTTCCCCCATCCTTTATGGAGATGAGGATGGTGTCTGCATTTCAAATGCTGCCTGACAGCTCAGCCAGGCTGGGGGAGTGATGCTTGTCTGGTAAAGCCACATCTGCAGTCTGGAAGCTGCTGGGAGATGAAATACTCAGGGGTGGGAAATGCCTTTAACAAGAGGCTTGTGCCTCTAATCAGTGCAAACTTCTCCCTGTGTGGAAATTAATGGAATTTCCTGATTACTAAATAAAGTTTGAAGCTTGGGTTGCTCTTCATTTCCCTTTCCTCCTCTTGTGCTTTGGCCTCTTAAACTTTGTGCCTGATCTCTGCAGAGTAGGATTGCAGCCACATAACAGCAATGTGCTCTATGGCTGGGAGGATGCTGGTGTGAGTCCCAGGCAATCCAGGCATGCTTCTGTCTAACCAGCTCCCAGACAGCCCTTTGCCAGCACAGCAGCAGCTCACACACTGCTCAATCTGTGCAGCTCTTTCCCCAGACTGTTAAATGTAGACATGGACTAGAATGTCAGGTACAAAATGGTGGGGTTTTTTTCCCCTCTTATCCAAAAGGCCTGTGAAGTTTATCCAGCAGCTGAAAGCACACATTTGATCAGGCTTTAGCACTTGCTTTAACCCTTCTGTAGTGCTTCTGTTGAGCTCAGGAGTAAGTTTTCTTCTCAGCATCCAGCTCACTGACCATATAGAAGGTCCACGTGCATGTGATTTCCCTTCTCAAAGGGCACAGCACAAGAAAAATACTGAGCTGACCTCCTGGATGGCTGTATGTGCTTGTGCCTCTGACATTCATGGAAGATGTTGGCCCTGGTCCTTCTGCTCCTGTGCTGATGTGCTCTGGTGAAGCTGGGTATGGGATGAGCTTGGCCCAGCAGGTGTGAAGGCGACACTCGTTGGGGCAGCCCAGCTCTTGTTGAGGTGCTGTGCTCTTTCTGCTGTGTCCAAGGGGAGCTGTGAGCACATTGCAGGACTTTTTGGGGGGTGTGTTTTTAAAAATTTTTTTTTGTAGCTTCGGTGAGACTCTAGAATCTTCCCTGCCAGCTACTGAAAAATTCCATCTCTGCAGTGGGGTCTGGTTGTGAAGGAGTTTTCCAACAGCAGGCTTAAGGGTACAGCTGGGGTGAGATGTCCCTTGTCCCACACCTACCAGGTCCAGCTCTGTCCCTGCCTGGGTTACTGACTTCATCCTCCAACTTAAAACAAAGCCCAAATGCTTTTTCCTTGTTCTCTCAGAATGTGAATCCCCAGCTAAGTCCAGACTTTACAGCATTCATGGAAAAACTGCAATCTTCTTTTTGTTAATCTTCCCCTCCCCAAAAATCAATTTGATAGGGATCTTTGGTATTATTTTCCTTTAGATCTAAGCCATTAAAATGCCCTTATAAGTTACTGCAGTTAATTTAAATGACATGCTTTGAGAGCTGCAACCCCAAGCTCTGTAAAACACCTCCCATATAAATTGGAGCCTGATTTATGTGTGGGAGGCTAAGCCAGCAAAACTGCCCTGCGGGGAAGGTGTAGTTCATTGAAACAAAACTGAAATTAAATTATCTCAAATAAAAATGCAATACAG
>NW_010120777.1:25299-26570 GCF_000699245.1 Pterocles gutturalis
GTATACAGCTCATTAAATATTAAAGTTTAATTTCTTTTGTGTGCGTGCATAATTTAGTGGTAGGCAGGTTTACAGTGTGGGTTTTTTTAACTCTTTGTGATTTGGATAAAACCAGCAGTGTTTTCTGTTGCCTAGTTGGGTACGAAACATAAGCTTCCCACCTATTTTTGAGTTTAAAAGCCCAGAATAGAGCTCGCTGCTCACAGCTGGATGGCAAGTGCTGTCACCATGATTAATGGGTCCTGGGAGCACTGTGTTAGCATTGCCAGGGGCTCTAGGGGTGAGCAGGAATTGGTGGTAGGAAACAAAAGAAGTGAATGAAATAAGCATTGAAGAGGGCTGGACAGTGGCTGAGAGGGGACAGGTCCAACTTTATCTCTGGTGTGTGAGTCAAGGGCAAATAGGTCTGGGAATGTGAGCTCAGTTAAAAAATCCCATAAAACCCACCCTTGTTAGAAGAGTTGCTTTAAGGAGCAAAGAAAGATATTCTGTTGCCTCTTCCAAGGCCTGTTCCAATGCTGTTTGGCTGCCATTGGGGAAATGGGGTTGGGATGGAGCTGTGTTGGGCACTAGCTCGAGAGCCCCTTGCCTGTGGGGAGTAGTGGCAGGTCGGAGCTGCCCTGGCATCTCGCTGAATTCCTCTGGAGCTGACGGGAGAGACTCCTCTCAGCTTCAGTGAGTGTCAGGGGGAGCATTAACCATTATTAAAGGTGCTGTGGGCAGTGACTTAGGGGGAAAAGTTGAAGTTTCTCTCCTAATCTGTAAGAGGTTCAGTTCCCTGCTGGTCTCTGGTTTGGCAGGATCCCTGATCCCTATATTATCTGTGTGTAAAGTTGTTACAAGATTGTTTCCCTTCTTGGTGGAAATCACGTGTCTTTCCAGACATCTACAAGGCATCCGTGTGCCAAATCTCTCATTATCATATATATTTCCCATGAACATAAAGATTGTTTGTATTCCATATACAGTTAGGGAGGCATTCGTGAGGATTGCATACAGTTTCCAGTTCCAAATTGAAACAAAGCCACAAAAGCAGAGGGTTTGCATACCTTTAAAATTTGGTCTGATCCTGGCATCATATCCTGAAGTTCGCCCCATCAACTTATCCAAGAAATCGGAAGGAGACATGGGTTTGGGGGCAGATCGTGCTGCTGCTTCAGCTTCTTTGGAGGCTGCCAGGCTGTTTGAGTAGAAAGAAAGAGGAGGTTTTAGTGTACATCCCATATCGGGGAGGGTTTGGGGTCCAGAAACTGAGCAGTCAGTATCTCATT
>NW_010120777.1:26599-42615 GCF_000699245.1 Pterocles gutturalis
TGAATTCCTAATGATGCTGGTCTCTGCTAATTTGTTTGCACAGCCCAAACATCTCTGAATACAGAATCCCAGCTGCCACCAAAGTAGGAGAGAAACCATGAGTGGAGAAAACCCTTTAGTGAGTTTAGGTATCACTCCTTGGCATGCCACTAAATTACAAATGTGAACTCTGGCACTGAGCTCCACAGGAAAAATACACTCTGAGATTAGCCTTGGGCACCAATTACTGCTTAATTACATGGCAAATAGCAAGGAGCATATTTGGTACTCTGGCAGTCTAATTTTTCCATAAGGCAGGTAGGATCTGAACAATCTGGAATTTGAGGCTTAAGTGAGTGTTATGTGATTGCATAGCTCCTGCAGAGCCTTTGGGACTGTAGGGGATAGATGTATTTTTGCTTTGTGCTTGCTGGTCAGTCCAGCGTTTGCTATCAGTACCTGCAATGCAGGGGTCTGCGTTCAATACAGCAGCACGGGCTCTGGACTGGGAGGTGTCTAGAATGTGATCCTGAAATGATACTTGTGCTGGGTTGAGGGTGAAAGGAAATGAAATCTTTTTGGGACCTGTATGGCCTCTGGGGCTGAAAAAATGAAATTACCAATTTATCTGTAGAAGATGAAAAGCTAAGGCTGGCAATGTGCCTTCTGTCTGTGGGAGTCCATAAGATCTGCAGGGTGATGATTTGGGTTTAGGAGGTTTCTGTTGTTGCCATCTATGGAGAAGCAAGTGACCCCTGGTAAGAGGTGCTCAGTATCAACTTTTCAGGAAGGTTTGGTTTCCAAGACAGGAATAGACACTAGTTCCTTCCCTATGGTTATATGGCTTCTACTGAAACACAGATCTGTTCCCAGGCTGAAAATGTGGTGTAGAATTGTGCACAAAAAAAAGCCCCACAAAAAAAACCAAACCCACAAACAACCAAAACCAAAATAAAAACCCCGTAGGTGATGTGCAGTGTGCTTGGGGCAGGAGCTCTCTCTCTGCCTGTGGGCTCAGATGTTTGATGCTGGTTGAAGCCTACAGGCAGTGCAAATGTCTCATAAACCAAAGAAAGCTGCTCAGGAGGAAGTGAGGCTCATTGCTTCACCCTTTGCAAAACTCCTGAATTTTTTACCACAGGCTGTGTGGGAACTGCAAGAAGCCACTGGCAGAGCAGCTAAGAGGCCTAAAGCGTGTTTACAACAGGCACAAACTATTTAGCTACGTATGTCCTCACAAATGACACCATGGAGTCCTCTTACAGTGTGAGGACCTCACCTTGGGTAGTTTTGCATTTGCTGTTACGAGAGTCTGCAGTAGCCAAGCCTACTGTCTTTCAGAAGAGCAGTGCTAAGTATTGACACAAGATCTACCAAGAGCAATTTAGGAACGTTTACTATGTGTGGCATTAATGGGGCCCTGCCCTCAAAGACCTGTTTGTACAACGCAAGTTTAAGCTGAGGCTCCAAAGACACACCTTACCTAGACAAGGCCTTGACAAGAGTGTTTTGAACCACCAAGTTCCCTGGGACTTTAAAAATGGATAGGATTCAAAAGAGCTTGAGTGCCATAATTTCAGTATCGGGAGTCTGTGGTAACCTGTATTGCATTGGCTGTCTTCTCCAGTGCTAGCAGTGATGGCTTGCCAAGCCTTGGTTTTCAATCCTGCAAACTCACAACTGCAGTCTGGCTTCTTTTGCAAGCTGCAACTGTATTAAAATTCTCTGTTTGCTAGATTTTTAATTGTTGAAAATTGTTTAATTTCTGCAATAAAGAGGGGAGATAAATTCCTAGATCACTTCCAGTGAGAGTCTAAACCTGGGATTTCATTCACCCTTTATATTTTCAGTCCACTCCCACACTGGACCTTATCTGAACTATCCGATCCGCACTCATTCTTGGAAGTGATCTGACAAGGTGTGGATCCAGCTTTTATTATAGCCACATGCCACTTCTTGTCTTGTCCCCGTCTAAGAAACTATGCAAATCCGAACCAGCATACTTCAGGGGTGAATGGGCGAGGATTTCATTCACCCTTTATATTTTCAGTCCACTCCCACACTGGACCTTATCTGAACTATCCGATCCGCACTCATTCTTGGAAGTGATCTGACAAGGTGTGGATCCAGCTTTTATTATAGCCACATGCCACTTCTTGTCTTGTCCCCGTCTAAGAAACTATGCAAATCCGAACCAGCATACTTCAGGGGTGAATGGGCGATGGCTTTAATTTTTTTTTTTTTTTTTTTTAAGAAGAAAAACAACAGGTTGCAATTGATTTGCAAACTCAGAGGAAGAAAGCTGGGGGTGGGAGGACAATCAATACTGGGCTTGACTACTGCACTCCAGTAGAGTGTCTGCATGGCAATGAGTCTAGAAAAAAGATTTCAATTAAGCAGCAAATGACTTGGTAACCAAAGACTCCTGCCACTTCAGCAGCAAGATGCCAGATAGTGCAATACACTGATTTCTTCTCATTAACTGTAGAATGGAGGAAGTATATGGAAGTGGAAAGGCGGGGGGCTGGGGTGGGAAGAAGCAATACAAAGCTAATAAGCTTTAAGTGCAAAAAGATAATTAGAAACTGCAAAACTCCTGGCATTCACTTTAAAAAATGAGGTGAAAAAGCACAGAAATCAGTGCTCAGCTTTCCTGTAAATTCAGTGCAAAAGCCCATGCTGCATATATTTGGTCCATTCCAATGAGTGAGTCTGGTGTTTCTTGGGTGCCATTTTTTATCCTCTCTGATTAAAATCTACAAGTAAATTAATTTAATGGGCTAAGTTCCTACATGGAAGTATATACCTAAGACAAATGGTTCCTACAAGTATCTGGGAGAGGGCCACACTCTTGCAGCCCTCCTGCTTTTGTCATTTCATGCCCATTCCAATGAGTTTCTGTGAGCACCTTTGGGGATGGGCTGAAACAGTTAAACATGGTTTTGTGCCTCCTGGTTTGTGTTTTAGAATGTTTGGCTGCTGTGCCTTGTTGATTTGTTGTTGTGTGTTGATTTCAGAGTTTCTTCCAGTTTCTATTTGGATACTGAATGTTTTCCTAAAGCTAGTTGGTAACTACTTGCTCCCCTAGATTTAATAAGAAAAGGCAAGAAAGCAGGGGATGAGGGAATAGCAAAGCTTTCCCAGCAGCAGGCTTTATGGGCAGCAGGTAGTCGTCTACTCTTTCTAGTTCAGAAACAATAATGGAAAACAGCACTGGGAGCTCCAGAGAGGCTGGCCCACCCCACCATGCTTTGGAGAGATGGATTGCATCTAATGCAGCCCTGCAGTGTTCACTCTGGTTGTGACAATTGAGCTTTGTTATGGCAGTTCAGCTCAAAAAAGCTGTCAGCTTCTGCTCTCTTCCAGGACTGTCTTGACCGGTGCTGTGTGTGCTCCCTCGGGAGCTTTCTGGGATTTTTCTCCATGCCTTAGTTCTTACAGAACTACCCTTGAAGGTCCCATAGGACTGTTCATCTCTTGGCCCAGCACAGACAAGGAGAGGGAAATTGCCAAGTGATTGGAAAATTATTGATGATAGAAGAGAATTGGAAATTTAGGGTGGGTTGCTGTGGTGTTCAGAGAGAAAATTTATTCTCTGAATAAACAAAAGGAGGGAAAACATGTAACAAAAACACTGAGGATGTAGTTTGCATCGGTGCAAGAGTGTTGTCTGAGCTGAGAGCATCTTGGTGCATTTTAATAGGAGCCAGACAGCGGTTTATCTTATTTACTCTGGCGTAATCCCTAGTGGATCTGGCTGAGAAAGTGCCATCAGGCAATCATCACAGCAATGGAAAGGATCCCTTCAAAGGGTCGATGGACTCGAATAATCGTTTGTGATATTAATGCTGGTGTGTAAGCAGACACCACTGACCTCCCCGGAGGTTCAGCCCACCAGCAGGTATGGGAAGGGGAAAGCTGCTGGAGGTGAACAGCCTGGCTGCTCGAGATCCCCAGGAGGTGCATTCCTTAAAGTGGAGCAGTCAGGCTTTGCAGGACACCTATTACTGATTTATTCTGTCCTATACAGGTACTGTTTGCTCTGTCTGCGTGGTTTTATTTTAGTTAAACAGATGACATACTCTTATAAAAAGTTATTTGGTTTAGAAAGTGGCTCTTCTGCAGTCTGGACATGTTTGCTCAGTTCTCAGCTCCCCGGCTGGCTGTTTCCTCCTTCTCTCTCCCCTACCATTTGTATGGCCCTTGTGCAATATTTTCATGCTGGTTTTGGCTGTGCCTGTGGTTGTCCATCTAATTAAGTCCAACATCACAAACTGCCCTGTTCTGGTTGAATGCTGATATAGAGAAATATCAATTTTTTCTTTGCAAAGAGGAGAGATGAAGGAATTTAATTAGCACTGGGCCTCTATTCCTCTGTCAAATAATTTAATTGTTAACCATTAATTCTGAGGGTAAGAAAAAATGTCTGTCAGCAGAAGCACAAACTGTTGCAAAACAACAGTTTGCAGAGGGAATATGTCTCTGCAGAGTGTGAAAGGCTCAGGTCCCTGTGAAGGTAAACTGGTGTGACACCAGTGGCTCAGGAGAACAGCACTGGGTTTATTCCTCTGGCTGGGCTCTCTGCGGGTTGGGGAAGTAGAAGAAACCTGATCACCAACCCAGGTTCAGTGCTGCTCAGCAGAGGTTTCTGAAGTGGTTGGTTGGTTTGCTTATTTTTTTTTTAAACACAACACAAGCTGGAAGGTTTGGCAGGGATGTGTTGGGAGTAGTGTTCAGGTGAGCTGGCTCACACATTTGTCCTTCAGATGTGATGTTTGCTGTAAGGAGGTATCTCAGGGGACAGGAATATCCATCAGATCTGAGGCAGGCTGAGGTGCCCAGTGTAACTGGTTCTTCCATTACTTTCAAAGCCAGGCTAAAGCAGTGTGAGGACTTGGGTACACAGGAGGACTCATCAGCTTAGTTTTATTGACACCAGCAAGCTCTGAGATGTGTAGTCACGCGGGGCACACCAGACAGTTGGGTGCAGAAATGCATCGTGTTGTCCATGATTAGCTAGCACCATCCACGGTGACTCTCCCCCTGCTCTGCTTGCCTGGGTTTCCTGAACCATCTCCCTGGTCCCTGAGATGGTGCCTCTTGGGCACAGAGGGCCCTGAGTAGAATCTGGAGCTCAGCAGAGCCCAGCCTGGACTGCGCTGGTGCTGGGGCTGCCCATCCCCATCCTGTCCTTGGCTGCTGGAGGAAGGAAGGATAAATGAGAGATTCCTGGTGAAAAGGAAAAGGGGCAGCCCTAACCTCTGTACCCAGGCTGTTTATTCCTGACTGCGCAGTCAGGAATGTTATGTTGAGGGAAATGCTGCCAGATGCTGGCCTGGGAAGGCTTGGCAGAGCCTGCAAGCAGACTTTTTTTTAATTATTAGATTTACTATCAAAATGAATAGCACAATCAATATTGATATGCAATTCAATTAAAAAGGATGCAAATTACTGTCTGCATGTTTTTCTCTGTCGTGTTGTCTGAATTCCTGGCCTGGAACAGTAGAGGTGGACAGGATAAGAGAAGAGTGGAGATGTGGAGGGAGAAGAGAGCCCCAATGCTGTATTTTTGGCCTGGCATGGCATGGAGTAGAAGGAGCTCTGAGTGTTACAGATGTGCTGGTTGCACAGCATTGATTGCGATCCTTGTGGTTATGTTCAACTGCTGCTGGTTACAGTCCATGCAGTATGGATGTGAGGTGTGCTATAGGGGGGAAAGTTCCAAAGCTAATTCTCAGAGGAGGGCATGAAATCTGGACTTGGTTGTTTTCTTAATTCAGCTGAGAGCTTATGCAACAGAAGCCAGGAGCAGACCTGTATGTTGGGGCAGGATAGGAAAATTGTGTACAGCAAGATTGGTGAAATACGGAATTTGAGAACCTGTAAGAGAGGAGATATTGCTCTGAGAAAGAAATGGGCAATAAGCTCTTATTTATCCCTATTTGTGGTGGGAGGAGTGGGAGGGGAAAGAAAAAGCAGGCTTGTAGAAGGTTGCTGTCTCTGTCCTGGATGGTTGCGCTCTGTTGCTGTGAGCTGTTCAAACCAATTCTAGCTTTTGTACCAGAAGTAACTGCATTGCAGTAGTCGCAGGCTGTAATCAGTTAAAGTTTTAACCCAAAGAATCCCAAAATGCTCTCAAAGGTCCTGCACGAGACCTGTTACCACTGGTCCCTGTGGCTGTGCAGGAGGAGAGGAGCTGGGAGGCACTTCTCCATAAGCCTCAGAGAATTAACCCTCTGTGATCATTCCCATCCAGGGAAAGTTGCAAGAGCTTTACTGGAGTGAGAAAAATCCCTTTTTCAGACTGCAGCATTCAGATGTCTCTGTGTTCCACTGCCATGTCCCTGCAGCCCATGGCTCCTACCCCATATGGCGAAACACACTGTCCAGAACTATAAAATATCCCAATTAAACTGATTAACTCTATGGAAAGGCACCAGCACTTGGAACAATTGCTGATGTTGCCTGGATAGAGCAATAAGAAAATAATAAATGACTAGACAATCAGCTGGGGGGGAGAAATCTGCACATTGTATGTAGCTGAGATGGGAAGAGCACAGGGAGACCAACAAATTGCGTGGGAGCAGTGCTCAGTTGCATGCGAGATTCCTGCTCTTGCAAGGAATGTTGTTCAAACTCTCGTGTTGCATGGTCACTCTTGCTTATCACATATTTTAAAAAAAAGTGTGTTGGATTCACTTTTGAGCCACAGGCATTCTCTCTAATGACATCTCAACTAATCCCTGTTCCAGAAGCATCTACAGCTCTTGGATCACAGGTAGTCACTTTCTGGAGATATGTGGTCCTAAGCCACTGAGATGGGTTTGAAACCATAACTCAAACCATGGAGAAACACAAGTCAGTGCTCAGGTTTTAGTCACTTGTGAAATAAATCCAACAAACACCAGTATTGGCACTTACATGAGCATATACTGAAGGGTATAAAAAAAAGTTATGAAAGTTATAATTGCATTGTTTTCACTGAAAAAAACAAACAGAAAAAAAAATCCCTACAAAGACAAAAGCATGTGTCTAGCTTCACATGTACTGAATATTCCCTTTAAAGTCAGGAGGGCTAGTCAGATATTTAAAGTTATGCATAAACAGCCTTCCTGGATGCAGTAAATAAAGGGGGAAAATTTCTTTACAAGACGAGGCTTAATATTCTAGGTAACAATACTCTCTTCACTGATGTGCTCCTGATTTAGTGTTTGGATGGAGAGCTGTGGTGGGAACCTCAATTGACGTCAGAAGGTTTTAGATCACAGACCAGACAAGTGTCAGAGAATTATGAGAAGTTGCAGATGCTCTTCTATCTATAGCTCTGCAGTCTCACTATCAGCCGTGTTTTCATCAGTTCAAATAGCTTGCTACGGCAGCTTTTTAAAAATTAGTTTTAGTTTAAGGATTTATGCTGCTCATTAAGATTGAATAAGGATATTATAACTGCTTTTTTCTTTTTTTTGGTAGATCAGAGGTGGTATGAATAGAATTCTTTTTTAAAATAGATATACCTTGCAGTGCAGGGTGGTGTTAGGTTTTATCTTATGCAACTTTTTGCTACAGATCCTTTGAAAAGGCCTCTGGAGCTAACATGCATAACCTACCTACAAAATTCTGGGTCCCATGGAAAAACTGGGGCTGTGTGTGGTTTTACTGTGTAAAATGAGTTGCACGATAAGAGCTCATTTTGATATTTTCTGACAGAATTAGTTGTTGTCATTGCAATGCAAATACACTGCTGGAGATGAACATTCCCTCTGTGATTCTTGGTGTAATTTATCAGTTTATTCATGAACTATAACAAAATGTAACTTCTGGAATAAATGGCTAAGCTCTGGGTGGCCTGCCTGGGGGGGGCTCTTCTCCTCCCCACCCCAGCTGCCCTCTGACTTTAGACTCTTCAGCTCCCTGACAAAAAAAAACAAAAAACAAACAAAAAAAACCCCACAACAAAAAACAAACAAACAAAAAAACCCCCCACAAAAATAAACCCTGTATTTTCAACCCTGGCAGTGCTGTAGGGCTTGCTGTGGTGCAGGAGAGCAGGTTGTGTTTGATAAGCCTTGTACTTTGTCAGCTGCGCTGCTGGGAGATGATTTCTAAGCCCGTGGCTCTGTGTCAGGGTGTGATGGATGGGGCTGGAAGCAGGAGGATGTTTGTGATTCTTGGGCATGTGGGGTGGCAGGAGAGGTGGGATGCACACGTTTTGGTTTGTAAATCAGATCTTGGAAGTTCTGGTGCAGGAAAAAAAAAAATCAGTGTGTGGATACACCAGGAATGTTGCCCTGCTCAGCAGTGCTTCCAGAGGGTGGAAGCACTGGGAGTGAACGGACAAGATTGTAAAGATAGCCTGTGAAAAGTCACTTTTTTGTCCACAGCCTGTCTTTGCAGTTCTTACAAGATAAGAAAAGGTTGCTTCACCCAGGAATTCAAAGCATCTTGCTTCCCTACTCCCAACTGGAGTAATACATGTGGTGCACAGACCCTCCTCTAGTGGGGGACTTGACCCATGTTGCACGGGGCTCTTGGCACCAACAAGGACCCTTGGAGCTGAGAATTTTTTGAAGGGTGCTGATAACGACTGACCCTTGTATTCTTTCAGATTTTATACCTCCTCCATAAGAGGAGGGGCCTGTGCTTGGGGTTTTGTACAAAACATCTTTTTACTTGTATCATCTGAAATAAAAGAAGAAAAAGAAAATAAAAAAATTCAAAGGAAATCAAGTAAAGGTGAGAAGTTATTACTTTTGTTGGATTTTCTGTGTGATTCCTTGCTCAGCTGATTTTGCAACACACGATAGTGGTCAGATCCACCCTTGATCCCACTTGTGTTGCTATTTATTGATTTGTGTTTGCTCCAGCCTGGCTGGGGCACGGGACTGCATTTGGGCCAATGGTTGTAGGGGCAGGCACACGGCGGGAGCTGCTGTCAGCAGCTTTCATCTGAAGACTGTGTGCAATGATTGATGGCACTGCAAGCCCTGGTGTTCCATGCATGCGACACTCCTTGTCTTGGCAACCTCTTGGTAGTGTTTTCCCTCTTTGCCCACCCCACAATGAGGCACTGATAAAAGCAAGAGTTCCCTAGCTGTCTGATAAGGCATTTGGTGTTTTTGTTTCTTTTTTCTTTTTTTTTTCTTTTTTTTTTTTTCTCTCTCCTTAGTGGGCTGTGAGCCACAGCTGAAAGAGGAAGAGGGAGAAATCAAAAGGAAAGCAGGTGCAAAAGTGTGTTCATTTGTTTCCCTTTCCCTCTCAAAAATCTAAACTTTGTAGGTTTTGGTAAATTAAGATTTCTCCTGCTTTTCTCAGCTGGCACTTAACTCCAGCAGAGATGTATTTACAGGATGCCAACTGTGTCTGTGTACCAGCCAGATGTGGTGCAGTCCCCAGATCAGCAGCTTACCATGGTGCATTATATGGATGAAATAATTGTCCGCATAATGGGGAGCGCTCAGCGAGGGTAAATGACGGGTGCATCTGTCTCTATCTATTTCTGTTCTCTGCAGGGCCTCTCTGTGCTTTGGCCTTGCTGAGGGGACAAAAGCTATATTTCAGGTTTCTCAATTTCTGTGCATCTGTCTCCTGAAGTATCAGGAGAGATTTAGGGGCAGTGTGGAGGGGTGGATCTGATCTATAGCCCAAGTGCGATCAATGCATGCAGACCTCCAGGACCAGATCAGCTAGAGCACATCAGCAGTTTCCCAATCCTTTTGCACCAACCAATCAGCTTGATTAAGAAATAAACTGTCTCCTCTGGAGAGAAATGCTCTCTGTTGTCTGGCTTTGCAAACACAAATGTAAATTATTTGGATAATTTGGGGAAAGGGTGAGAGAAACAGAGAGGTGGATTTTTTTTTTTTCTTTGCTTCTTTGAGGAGAACTGACCTGCTGAATTAGCAATATTTTATTGTGCTGAGTGCAATGCAAAAGTTGCTCTTTTCTGGGCTGTGCAAGTAGGTCTAGAACACAGCAGCCAGACAGCCTGGTGTTGTCTGGTCATGGCTGCTGACGATTCTTCTGCTGCCTGGCACTGGAGCAGCAGGAGGAATTCCTACTTCTCCTTTGCTTCTTTGAGGGGAACTGACCTGCTGAATTAACAATATTTTATTGTGCTGAGTGCAATGCAAAAGTTGCTCTTTTCTGGGCTGTGCAAGTAGGTCTAGAACACAGCAGCCAGACAGCCTGGTGTTGTCTGGTCATGGCTGCTGACGATTCTTCTGCTGCCTGGCACTGGAGCAGCAGGAGGAATTCCTACTTCTCTCCCTCCTTCCTTTTTGCTCCATTTATCCCAAGTTGTTTGTTTTTCTGGGTGTGGTCGTTTTTTTTTTTTTTTTTTTTTTCCCAGACTAAAATAATCAAAAGTGCTTAGAATATTTTTTTCAGTCACAAAAGTGAATCAAACCATGGTGGGGAGGGTATGCTGAAATTATGTTTTTTAGCATGTGAAAGAATATAAGAATATGATGTGTACTTCCTATATTTCAAGAAAAATGGCTCAAGTGTAACCATAGGAATAGAAATCATTGTGCTCTTGCTGACAGACAAAGGTCAACAGAAAGTATGTAAGGTAAGATAGCAAATCAAAAAGGTAATTTACTGGCAATAGTGAAACCCTGATTTAATGTGCCACAACAGCGAGAGCTGATACAAGCAAATGAAACAGATAGAAGTTAAAATGTGTAATCAGCCTATCTGTCGTCTTAATGCGAGTCACTTTAGGATTCTTGGAAAAGCTCTAAATTATAGAAAATAAGCAAGTGAAATGCAGTAAATAGATTTAGGTGATTTGACACATTTAAATGTTGCGAGTTTGATTTGGATGTGACTTTAAAGCACAACTTCTTTTTTTAAAACTCTTGTCTTTCATCAGTACCTAAACAGCAATTATACTCACTAAATAGTCTGACATCTTCCCAGTACTGAAACTGGGAGACCCCTTTTAACCCTGCATGCTAGGATGAAATTAAAATGGACTTCTCTGCTGGTTTGCTATCATAAATTAATGATCACTGGTCAGTGCTGGGATAGTAAAGTAATTTAATTTTGGACACTGATTAATATCTTAATTCAGATGCTGGGATCCTTTTCTATCTAGGTCAGCTCATGAGGATCTGGTGAGATTAATTTCATAAGCCAACAAGGAAGGTGTTTGCTCAAGAACAGGTGAATTGCACTGTGTCATTGCTTACAAGTGCTTTCCTTTTTCACTTGAATCGCTTGGTCAGTAGCAGAATGAACTTCTTAGCCTTTAGTGTGTACTATTAAAAGTGAGACACTTAAAACAGGGTTGGGGGCCCTTTGCTGCTGACTTGCTTCATACATAAGGGTCTCCAACACCTCTTTCACAGAAGAGGAGACCGAAATCCCATGCCTAAATTCTTGTTCTTGAAGAAAGTCTCTGTAGACAATTTGTATGATGTAATGCCCTTACATGTAAATGCAGGATCTTCCCGTTCCCTCCACGTGTTGATCTTTTTTGCAGAAGCAGCTCCCTTCAGGGATTTGAACAGTAAATACATGTTCTGCAAGTGGGACTTGCTGCAGTATGGGGTAATGTTCGCTGGGAGTCCAGATGGACAGCCAGTCTGTATTACCTAAAATTTGTACAGCACCGGTGCCTCAGATAGGAAGGATGTCCTATTAGTGCATGTGAGAAACAGCAACATTTTTTAAAAATGTTTTTGTTAAGCAAGGCAATTATCTATGGCTTTCCTGCTCCTTGCACCCAATATAAGGAAGGGAAAGGGTTTTTTTCCTGCAGGTTTGTGGAGCCTTTCTGATCTCTCCAGAGAGTGGGTCTGGAGTTGTTTAAGGCAGCTGTTTAGGCAGGAAGGTTAAGATTAGATTGTGTTAGAAAATGTTTTGCATACTTTATATTGATTTGTCTTAATTGCCTAAAATGCAAGAAAATTGTTATGGATAGAAGGAAGTGGGTATAAAGTCCTTGCAGAAGGCAGGGTCCCAAACATTCTGTGCTTCTGCTGGGATGACATCAAATTAATCTATCTTTGTGGAATTGATATTTAAGGGTTTCTCAGTGGAATTGTCTACCTCATCACACTGTCAAATGTTCACTACATAACCCTTTTAGCAGGTTCTCTAACAGGGCTATTACAGGCTGCAGACCGAATAAGCTAAGGAGTGTCTTTAGAGGCATCTAGTCCAAGCCTTTGCGAAATCATGTTTATTTTGTGGAGGAGCTGACAGACTCAACAGAGGCACAACAGGTCATAAGGCACAACTTTCAGTGGATTTTTAGTTCATGTGAGGAAAATACTCTTTAACTACTGAGAACACCTACTATGTTCCTTAGCGTGTGGCTCTGGAAGTCTGGTTAGTGCTTCATTCACAGGTACCTCTGTAACGCTATCTAGCACTGCAGAGCTACAGCAGAAGGTCTGGAGATAACATGCTCACAACTCTTTTTTTCTTCCCCTGCCTTTTCTTTTGCTGTGTTTTCAAGGGATTGAAATCAGCAGCTCACCAATCACCTACTTTACTTGTCGAGTCTGTTTCAGGAAAAAGTGTTGTTGTTTCTGGAAAGTTAAGAGGCCTCATATTCACAATGACATCTTACTGTTTTAAAAACTGGAACTGAAGACCTCTGTTACTGACAGGAGGGAATACAAAAATGCCACTTATAGCAGTCCAATTGGGTCTGAGGCAGGCAGCAACTTTCAGCCTGTGAATCACTTGGAGCCGTAGCCTTGAGTAACTGAGAGATTGCTGTTCAGAAGGGGCCAGCTCTCATCTTGATTCGGTGAAGGTCATGCTGCTGATTCCCGACATATAGAAGTGCAGTTAGGACAAGAATGGGGCCCAAACAATTTCAGAGCCTCGCAGGACAGTGTCCAGTTGAATAAGGTGCCCATTCTAAGCAATCTTTTATCTCCTAACTTGTACAAGGTGCATTCCTACCTTCAGGCTTATGCAGTGGTATTTCTGGACCGCCACAGCTGTGAAAATGGGATGGTACAAGAGCAAGTCCAGGCAAGACTTGCTTACCCAGGCAAGGGTAGAGGTAGCTTTTTGTTCTGCATGAAGGAATCCACAAGTGAACCGGGCTACGAACATGCAGTGTATGCTGTTAGACTTCAGGAGGATGTTTGTATGTGTCTCCACAGACACAAGCAGGACATCTGGAAGTCCCTGTGTAAATATTGTCCAATCTATTTTTATTTTGAATAAACAGCATTTTGCCTTACAGAGAGATGTGTAAGGAAAAGTTGGTCTAGCAGCCAGTCTCTCAGAAGACCCTCTTCATCTCCCACCCCAACCCAGTTTCCATGCCTGCCTCAGTCCAGGTTCTCTGTAAATGTCTTAGTCACAGCCAAGTGACTGCAGTCTGAGAAGGAAGGTAATAAAATGGGAAATGCTCTTCCATAAAAGAAAGGCATGTCAGAATAAGCCGCATATTGCAAATTCCTTCTAAAACACCCCAACTGTAACAGAAAAAAATATCATATTGGCGATACCATAATGTTTGCATTTTCACACCAGCTGCTACTAAAAAAGTCTTGTTTTTTAAAAGGCTGGCAAAGGACATTTTTGTTAAGCAACAGATCTAGTCTGATTTCTTATATTGGCTGTATCTAGTTTTCTTTCAGGAATTTGGATTTTTCTTTCTTTTTGTGCTATGTGCTAACACAGAACAGAGTCTCTTTCCTGAGTATTTTCAACAGGCTGACAGTCAAGTGTGGTACACCCTGTAATTTAAAGCAATGAGTACTTCTATTATGGATTATTGGATTACCAGTTTGAGTTTTTTAAACATTGTGTATGACTGAGTGCTGGAGTAATTGACATGCTAAATTTATGAATTGCTGTTAATGAATAAACTTTGCTTACTGAAACTGAAATAGCGAAGCTATTCCTGGACCAGAAAGGCTGGTAGATTTTTGGTCTGTAATAAATTGAATACATAGGACAAAGCAGGAGGAAAAAAGAAAAACATTGCTTGGTGTCAGTTCTCAGCAGAACTGATTTTTTTTTTCTTGTTTTGAAAATGATTGCAGTATGTAAACCAATTTGATTTCAACATCTCCCTGTAATTAAATTAAAGCATTTTCAAATTTTCTTAAATGTTAATTTTGGGAAAAATAGACTTCCAGAAATACCTTTTGTGTGCAATATGGCATATACGCATACATACATATGCTATATATGAATATAATTTGTAACCATATAAACAATTACATTAGAACCTGAAGGGAGTGGTTTATCAAGGTTTTGAATGCCCAGGGCTTCAATTCATGTCCTGAGAATCTGTAAGTGCTCACATGTGTTGTGTGATGCGTAAGTGTGCCTCATAGAACAGGATTAGCAGAAGTGTGTATCAATTTCGCTTGTTCAGGCAGCTCAGAGGAGAGCTGGTCAGATGTTTTAATGCCAGAGCCATAGGAAAGCCAAACCTGGAAATGCTCTCTTTTAATTTTCATTTTTGTCTTCTAGCTTACTTAGGACAGCATTCCATTTTTTTTTTAATCTCTATGCTTCAACCAACATTGTTTAACTAAAGAGTTAATTGCATATAAGTACATTTCCTTTTGGTCCACCCCTGTATATTGTGCAGTGCTGCTTGCGCTTATGACTAAATAGGATGAGAAAGGCTGTCTCTGAAGTATTGGGTGTTGTGCATTGCTTTTCAGATATTGGGGATTTTAGTTATTTCTAGACCTTCTTTCTTGTTTTACCTAACAGATAAACACTAAATGCTTTGAGTTCATGTTACAGTCTTCCTGTCTTTGATTTTCTGTGGACTTACAGAAAAAGTGAGGATATCCCTATTTTAGTGTTCAAAAAGAAAAAACCGCTAGCTAGAAAAGTGATTTACAAAGTATTACACCAGTGATGTATATGTAAATTATGTCTGTTCTTTCATGTTAAACTGTAAGATGAGACTGGTAAATACAGAAATGCAGAGAGTCATGCAACTGAAACAAAGTCCAAGACTGATGAGCAAGTTCAGGTCATGAAAGAAGGTGGTTTGTTTTGGTTTTTTCCCTCAAATGCATGTATCTGGCATCTATCACTTGCTGCTGCAGGCTGCATTATTCTTGCAAATACAGGAGAGCTTCTACCTTCCAATATTGTTTGTTCATTTAAGAAAAGCACTGCAAGGAGAGATGAACCAGAAACAATTCCTTAAGACTAAAACTGTTCCTTCTACCTTAGCCTTAATTAGAAACTGAACACACCTAAACCAGAGTCAGACTATAGTAAGTCAATAATGGATACAATAGCAAAAAGCTCCCTAAATCCCCTTTGGCTTTCATTTATATTCTGCAAGGGAAGGATATTGAAAACAACATGAAAGAAAAACGAAGTTGTGAAGGAAAGGCAATTCTTTCTTTTCTTTTAGTGACTTTAGACATAGCAAGCTTAGGAGATAGGGTGAGCCCTCCTTGAAAGGAGTCTCACGATTTCTCAAAATAACACAGCTAAGCAGTGAAAGCATCCCACGGATCTCACCTTAACCTGCAATCTGAGGATGGGGAGGGGGCGAGGTGGGAATATTTACCCGGGCAAATTCAAGTGCAGCATTCCCAGCCGCCACTAGTTGTCACTTTGCAACCAGCCGGGGTCGGTGTTTTCAGCACTGCGGTTAGCGAGATTGCGGTGCTAATTAAACGGAGTAACTCCCAAAGCCGCGGAAAGTCCCGAGCCCGGGGCTGTGCGATAGCCAATCTCGGGGAACCGAGAGGAGGCGGAAAGGCAGATCGAGAAAGGCGGAACGCCACTGTCCTAAGGCTGAGACTGTGCCCTGAGCTTGAGGTGGGTACGTCAGTCCAGCCAGGCAGCACCCGGTGCACGCGCACTCCTCCCGTAAAGCCGAGCCTTACCTGAAGAAAACGATTGTCTCCCACACGTAGACTCCGAGCGCGTTGACGTTGCACATTTTTCCAGTTTTCGCTGTTGTTTTGGTTTTTTTTTTTTTTGTACTCCGTGAGGGGTGGGCCGGTGGGGTTGGCCAATAAAGTAACCCGGCACTTGGGGAGAATGGGTAGGGGAAGCGAGCCACCCCTCCCGAGGTA
>NW_010120778.1:0-2539 GCF_000699245.1 Pterocles gutturalis
GTCTACATATGTAAAGTGACATAATTTTTCCCCAGATGAGTGTCCCGTTCCTCTTGCTCGGTGGGTGAGGGCAAGGTTTCTTTTGAAGATCTGCGCGGTAATAACGAAGGCAGCGGCAGCGAAGAGTTCAATTAATCAACTATTTAATTAAATTTATGTAAAAGGCATCGGGATTATTAAAGATAAATGACCTGTCAACGAAAACCTACCACAACACCACAATCTCCCACTGATAACACCAAAACCTACAACATATTGTAACTACTAACAATATATCACAACCACTAACTATCCAAACTTGCAGCCGCTTATCAACACATGAAAACTTGTAATCTCTTATCAGTACTAAAACGGGCAATCACTTGTCACAATGAGGGCTCACAGGGCAAATTACTGAACAAGCCCCAGAAGGAGATGGAACTGCCTTTCAATACTTAGAGAATGTTACTGTTATAAATAGGGCTACTCACAAGGCAAATGATTCTTAAAAATTAGTGATTTTATTGGATAAGGCTCAAGCAAATAGCGCTGGGCGCTAGGGGAGCGAGGCTCTTCCCGCTCTACCAACAAGCGCAGCTATTACAATGGCATTTCCCTTATTTATGTCCCAAAGCTTTACATATTCATTCGATTTTGCAATAAGCTTATGCATAGTAATTTCCTAGCTACTCCTCTCCCCACTTCATATTATAATTAGCTAAAGAGTCCCTTTGAGTCTGCACAGTGCTCTCTGGTGGTCGTCCGAGGGTCCACAAGACGAAGTAAAGCGAGCCTTCCTCGAGATTAACTTTTCACCTTATCTCTCGGCACACGTCCCCCGGTCCTCTGGCTTCAGTGCAAAGGTTTAGGCCAGTTTCTACCAGTTACTGGGGTTTCTTATTGTACCCTTGAAGGAACATCACCGAAGCAGAGCTTCACATTTCTATACTCTATTATTCTCATGCCATATTTGGTTATGCAGGTGCAGGTAGCCCTCTGCCAAATTACTAACACAATCCTTGCTCTTTGCCAAATTATCAACACGAATCATACCCTGATATATTACATTACCCTTATGTGCCAGAGTAGTTGGAGATGAAGGAGAGGAGTAAAAGAGAAAGAGATTGGAAACTCAAAGAAAGAAGGGAAACAAGAAAGACAAGACAGGAAAGATTCCGGAATGGTATCAGCACCCTTCGATCCAGCCATAGGATCCAGCCACATTGAAAGGCAGAAGAAAGTCGGGTCAGTCAAGAGAATCTAAGCCCCCTAAGCCCGTACAGCTCTTGAGGAGGTTGGTTGGTCGCTCTGGCACCTGCACACATACACTTCAGGGTGTCTATAGTATACACACATTGATATTTAAATCAAGTACTTCAATAGCGTGAACAACTGGGAAGGGATTTGTGTTTTCTCACAAAAACGGTTGAGAAGTCTGATACTTATTAGTAAAGTATTAATCTAATTCTTGAATTGTCACGTTGGTAGCACACTTTTTTAACAAAATGCCAAACGACATCAGCAGAAGACAAGTACAGCTGCACACACTAAACTACGCAGACCATTTGTAAATCTGCAAGTGGACTTTATTCAAGTACCTAATTCCTGTCATTTTGCGTATCTCATTCTCGTTTTAGACACAATCAGTCACAGTCTTCCCGACTCTGTCATGTAAAATGTCTCTACAGAAAGAATCCGCATTCACTGATAGAAACTCATACGATTTTAGTCAACACAAGAGCTGTAGACAAAACTTCTCAGATGAACGGGAACCTGTGAACTTTTCTTTTTTTTTTTTTTTTTTTTTTTTTTTTTTTTTTTGGTGGTGGTGGTTTGGTGGTTTTGGGTTTTTTTTTAATCCGATTCACAACTTTAACCTGTGTACGAAAGACAGATCAGGAACAGTAAAAAAGAAGGAACTATGTCCCAGGATGGAAGGAAAAAAAAAAGAAATAGCTGCTCAGAGAAACAACGTTTGGACAAATTAACCCACCCCATCCGGGCTACATTTCAGCAGAAACCTTAGCCGAAATTATGGGGGACGGTCTCAACAACTCTCCTTTCATGGAGAAAGCACACACGTTTCAGGAAGGAAAAATCTCCAACACCAAGTCTCAGTCCCTGTTTCCCCGACTCTGTCATGTAAAATCCGATTCTGCACAGTAAAGGTTAACGTCCACCGTTACTAAGTCATACGATCTTAGGCAACACCAGAGCTGCAGACGAAACCTCTCGGATGAACTGGAACCTGTGACCAACGATAAAACAACTCTCAATGGAAGGGAGTTCAACCGATATTTTATTCCTTCATGGAGACAAACACCAGCACTCCCCATTCACATCACTCAAGAAAAACCAGAGAAAAGACAACGGGGGTTCAGAAAGAGCTAAGGATCTCGTTCTGCACAGTAAGGATCCGCATCAACCACTAAGAAATCAGAAAATTAAAAGATATTGACTACACCTAATGCCATTTTCTTAATATTCTTAAAATCCACACAGCAGAGAAACGAAGACTAGCAGACCACAACTCTCCCCGGGAGATCAGGAAAGGCTCAGA
>NW_010120779.1:0-19360 GCF_000699245.1 Pterocles gutturalis
ATGCAAATAAGGAGTTACACAAGCATACTCTAGAGACTTTTCTTATGCTGAATGGTGATTTATTTATTAACTTTTTGTCCATTTATGTTGATTGCCAGTAAATCTCAGGAGTTCTGTCTGTTCTTTCTAATAACAGGACGAGGACTCGTGCAAATTCAGAGAAAACACATGGTTGCAGCTTTCTAAAATGGGGAAATTAAGGATTTTGTTTGCACTGGGAGGCAGGATTAGGTATGTATATATAACATAAATTTTAATAGAACACCTCAAACACCTGATCTAGTCTATGCAAATGTTATGCAGAGCAGTGTTACTAGGAATGCTATTAAAAAACCCACCAACTGAAGCATTGACATTAAACGAGTTGTCTAGGCTGTATAGCAAAATTATGGGAGACTCAAGAACTGCCTCGAGTCCCCCACAAACCCACAACATTACCTTATTCACAGACAGGCCTCTAGAAAGTATACAGCTAAATACTAAGTAGTGGAAACTGAACCAATTTAGCAGCTGCCATGAATGCCCATCAGCAAGCATTTATATGAAGTTATTATTACTTACTTACAGGTGTGACACGTAACATCAAGGATGAACACTGACGAAAAAGTGAGCTGTCAGATACTCATTCACCAGGCTCAAGACTGCTCATCTGGAACCCAGGGCACCACAAGGTCAAGTACTTCCCTTTATTTAACCACACACAGTACCCCTGGCTGCTCTGTATTTTTAGATTCAGGCATTTTCTATCTTTGGTATTGGATTGTTCCACCAACAATCAAGGTATAAGAGAAGTTTTGAAGTGAAGAGCTGCCAGGAAGCTTTGTTGGAAAGTTTGTGGTTTTAACCCAGGCACTGGTGTACTTCTTGGACTTAGATTTGAAGGGACGGCAATGGAAGATTTCAAGCCGCAGGCAAAGCCATGTCAGTTCTGCGTGGTTTTCTGTAAGCAGGTGGAGGTGACACCTCCAGGAAAAGGATGTCAAGTAGTAAAAATACAGGTAGAGAGGCAGCACGTAGCAGTGGGATTTTCTAGGCTCTTCTTTATGGGAGAACTGAAGTGTGTTGATAAGCAGCATCTTGCCTGGCTGGTGGTGCCCCTTGGGATGGTAAGAATATTAAGGGCTGTTCGAGTCACTAAGTCACTCTCAGTCTCAACATTGAAATTTGCATGAAGCTTAAGAAGAAAATAAATTCTTCTCTGAGCTTCTCCTTTTGCAATTTTAATCAATGAGTATGCTTAGGTAGACAGGCCCTCCTCTGCTGAGCTGGTAACCCAGACCTCAGAGTGATGGGTTTGAACCTGAGAATCTCCAAGTGACACCGATCACTGGGAAAGCTGCCACTGATTGTCTACCTCCTTCAAGATGACAACAACGCAGTCCACAAATAAGTGCTCAGGCAAGTACAGATTGTTTACCTGATTAATCCCTCTTTTAGAAAGAAACATGGGTCAAATTTCTCCTGAAGCTCTGAAGAGTGTGCTACAGCTCACATAGCTATATCTTGCTCATTGCTGTGGTATTTGAATATTTTATTGGACTCTGTAATGGATGAAAGTCAGCTGCTGAAGCTAGTGTTTTTTTCTCTGCCTTCAACACACAATGGAAAGATCAGGAGGCATCTGGATTTGCTTTTATAAGATGGAGAGGACACAGAGAAAGTAATTGAAGAGGGAGGAAACATTTACAAACAGTAGCTATGTGAATTCTCAAGCCAAAAAAAAAAAAAAAAAAAAAAAAAAAAAAAAAAAAAAAAAAAAAAATAGGTTTCAGGGCGGGAGGTTCTAAAGCCAAAAAAAAAAAAAGAAAAAAAAAGAAAAAAAAAGAGAAGAAAGTATAGTTTAATGGCAGGAAGTGGTTCTTCAGGGAACAAAGTTGTCCTAAGCTCTTGTGCCATTTTTAGCTTTGGTCACCTAAGCAGAGCATAGCAGCTCCTGTGCGGGCTGCTGGCTCCATGGGACGCGTGCGGGCACGCTGCCAGTTGGCATGAGTGAGGGGGAAGAGAGGGCATGTGTGCGCCTCTGGCGAGGTGATTTCTCCATAAAGGTAGGTCTAGAAGACGTCTGTAGTCTGTAGTCTAGATGACTAGATTGTTTCCCTGAGAGGTCTACACAGTATTTTTTTCTTTCGTTGCTATTAGGTAGCATTATCCTGTGCTTTTGTTATGGTTAGAAATAAAACCTAGTCTTGCATGTGCTCCCAAGCCTGGGTGTGCTCCCAAGCGCAGGGTGAATAAAAGATATTCACAGCTGGGTAGGCTGCTAATCGCTTGGTGGAAACATTTCTTAATTATGCAACAAGCAGCCTTAAATAACCTCCTAGAAAAAAAACCCCAAGCATTTCTTCCCTCTTGATGCGGTACCTTCTTAAAGAGTCAGAGAGGCACCCAGAGGCAGCAGAGAAGCCCTGTGGGCTTCATGGAGTGGCTGTGGTGCGAGGGGCAGGCCAACACGGATCGTGGGCTGGAAAGCCAGGCTTTTGGGGCAGACCGGGAGGGTTGCTGGTCACGGAGCAATATCCTTTTTTGCAGAGGGGAAGATGAAATGCCGCAGGCAGACAGGCCGGCCGCTGGCCAAGCAGGCAGGAGGAGGCTGTGACAAGCAGGGGGGAGGCAAAAAATGGCTAAAAGAGGAACTGTGAAGGAGAATCTACCCACAAGGAAACTTCTCAGCTGGTAGCGTGACAGCACTCTCACTGCATGATGGCAGCTGTGCCAACCACGGGCACTGCCCTGATGCCCTGGCTGGCATGGGGTCCCCTGCACACCCAGCCTCATCCCAGCATGGACAGGCAGCTACAAGCCTCTGGAATTGGAAAGCACGGAGGTGGAGATGTCGGGATGCCAGAGCAGGTGGGAGACTGTGCATGCAGCGAAACTATGGAGATCCGCCAGCCCCTGGAAGACAGTGGAGTAGTGGGAACAGAAGGCACCATTTGAGGACATCAGATGAGTATGCGTGATGTGCTGCTTCAGCCAAAGGCCTGCTTCCCCTCTGACATCTTCTGGCAGAAATCACTTTCAAAATAGCTGGAAGTACCTGTGACTTTCAGAAAAATATGTTGATATTTTCATGTTGCTTGGAGAGATGTGGAAGGAGATAAGAGCTGTGTCTAAAACAACTAATCCTGAACAGAAATAAAGACAAACTGAGACTTATGTACAAGTATTTGCACCTAAGATACATAGACATGTGTGAAAAGCACCTTGATTAAGTGTCTGAGGAACAATAACTATTTTCACATGGAAAGGAAGAGGTTGCATGAACCATGACATACTTCCAACCTGGATTTTACATTAGTGAGGTTTTAGGGAGGAGAGATACCACCTAAAACTTGGTAGAATTTGTTTTTAAAACATGTATCTGTGGAAATTCTATACTTTGAACAAAAAAAAAAAAATAGCGACAGAAGTCAGAATAAACTTGTTTGTTTACCAAAACAGCTGCACAATCTACCAAACCCTGTCTTGTGATGTCAAGCCACATGAAATCTGTGCAGATAAACCGTCACTAGTGGCGTTTCCCCTATGTCTCACTAGCAAGGGGTGGGGAGCGTTATGCGTAATTAATACCCAGGGGAACAGTAGCGGATGTGTTGAAGTAATCCCTCATTCCTCTCAAGTGGGTTTTGATCAAATGAAATCAAATATGCTTTTGTACTCATATTCCTCTGGATAGCAGAATCTGGAGGTGGTCCAAGCAGAAGTAGTAGACGAGCTGCTAGGTGGCCTGGTGGTACAGCGTCCCACCCACTGCTGCATGCCTTAAGGGGCAGAGGAGGTGGGACAGGAGAAGACCCTCTGCTGTGATAAGCTCATGTGCAGCACTCTCAGTGGGCATAGAAGACAGACTTGTCCAGTTTGGGTGAGTATTTAAAGGTGAATTCTTTTGTTAAGATTTTCACATGTGGTCTTTGATTAAGGTAGAAATAGGAGGACAAAAATGAGTATCTGAAGATTGGAAAAAATAACCTGTGATTTGTTCAGGAAACTCAGATTATTCTGTGACTGTGCAAGAGAAGTTTCTGGGTGTGGTGTGACTTATCTTTTCCTGTTTCTCACTGTTATTCAGTGACATGGTGGCTTTTTAATTGCAGTTATTATCTTTATGTGATAAACTTAGTTCTGGTGACAAGATAAAGAATGTTGTAAGGGAGACCTTATTTTCCTCTCACCGGTTTCTTTGGTTAAGTAACTTACGTTAGTTATGGAGGAAAGCAAGGTACGGTGTAAAGATACCCTGTCCTTTTTATACAGACTTTCCATAATATTGCATTGCACCAGGTAAGGACAATGTTAAGGTTTTGACATTATCTACAACTGGAAAAAGCTTATGTTGTTTTGACAGATCTAATTTTACAATGATAAGCTGCAGTGTTAAAAAAACCAAACCAAACCAAACCCAAACCAAAAAAACAACAAAAAAAGCAATAAAGTCTGCTTTCTCTTTCTTCACCCTGATCACAATATTTCAGGAAAAATTAGTGACAGAAAATTTTTCCTCTTAAATTTATAATTAGAGTTTCCTTGTAATTTCAAAACCTGGAAATATTTAGAGCACAGATTCCTTGGTACATTTGCTGTGAGCAAGGCTAAGCACAGTTCTGCACATCGGTCTGTCCCAAGCGAATGGTGCTGTATAAACATGCCTGTCCGTATTCACACTTCCAGCTCTTTAGAGATTCATTCTGAGAAAAGCTGAGATGGATGAACCAGAATTTAATGGCAAAAAAAGTTGCGTCCTTGTGGGTGGCTGGGGTGGTGTCAGTGGTTAGAAACTCACACCTTGCTCATGCTTCACCAGACAGTTTGGGTAGGGGTGAATGGCCAGGCAGGAGACGCACTACTGAGGGATTCCTTCCTCCCATGCTAAAAGCACACTTGTCTGGGGACTTTCTGAGACATTTTCCTTCCGAATTCAGAGAAAATGTCACAAAACCTGAAAAAAACCTGAATTCTGCTACTCTGTGTTTATGTCTTTGTAAAAGTACCATTTAGACTCTCCCCAGACAGAGCCTCCAGAAAGAAAAATTCCTCTTCAGACCTATCAGGCCTGAATCTGTTAGAGAGAAATGGTCCTGAGGTGTCCTCAGTCCTGCAAGTTGCAACCTGGAGTCCTTGGAGCTGAGAGGGACAGGGAAATCCATGATAAAGGCCGTTTCTCTATAGAAAAGGCCTTAACAGGCTCCCCTTGGGTTATCTCCAAAGGCAGCTCTGACACCAGCCCACCACTGAGTGTGGCCAAGACCCCCAGAGAAAGAAATATCCCCTGTATAACAAGGGTTTTTGTTTCTTCTTTCGGGATGGGCTACCCTGTGCTCTATCTAGGTAAGCTGACACATATCTCACCTGCCTGGTGGCAACACCATGCCTGGGATCCCCCCAGGAAGGACTGCTGATGGAACACGTGACATTTGGCCACAGCCTGGATCTGGGCTGAGCTGGCTTGCAAAGAGGCTTGGAGCTGGACAAGGGGGACCCATCCCCAGGACTCTGTGAGTGTAGACAAGCATCAGTGTCATCATGTGACCTCTACTCAGCACAGAGCACCCCATAGCGCAGAGGCTGGTGATAGTTGGTCTGCTGAAAATATTTCATTTGTAATTTCTTTTAGTTAGAAAAACAAAAATATCTCAATTCTTCATAAGCTTCCCCTCCCCGCCCCCCAAATATAAACTAATCTGTTTAATTCTCACTTGCATGGCACATTTGATAGCAAATACGCTTCTAAGTTCTTTTACTTGTGTCTCTATGTAAATCTTGGTACAAATACGTGAATAACAGTTTCTTAAATTAATGCTTTCCTCTTGAGAGTTTTTAGTGACCTGATGAAGGAAACCAATAGCACATTGTTTTCTCTTATTTAATATAGAAAAAAAATATTAAAAATTGTGTTTGCAGTTTGTTTAGCCCATGTACAACCCAGCAATTGAGTGGAATTACAAATAAAGACCATCACATTTTCCAGACTAGGAGACCAAAGGGTCCTTTCTTCAGCTGAGCTGGAGCAGCTCAGTAGGCAGAGTATGGTAGTGGAACTGGGCAGATAGCACAGACACGTAGGAGTAGGGAACTTTTTGCATTGCCACATAATGCCAAAACTTGACGATTGAACTCTAACTCAGCACCCTGTGTGTCATTCATTTGTTCTTTTGACATCTGACTTGTTTACAGCACAAAGACATCTCTCCCACATACAGGGACTGAAACTCTGCAAAGACTAGTACCAGATGACAGAAGACAGAGTGGTTTACATGTTTTGAACAGAGGGTAGGTAAAAAATTTTACCTGGTATGAAACTTTTTCAATGGTTTGACTTTGCTTATTTTTGTATGGATTAGATGGGTACACAGGGGCTACTAAAGGTTAATGACACTGGAAAGCCTTTACACTGTAGATTATTTCCCTAGGTCAATTTTCGTCTCAAGTCAAAAGTTTCTTGCAGTTCAGAACTGACAGTCAATGGGCTGTGTAAGATGATTCCATCTTTTCAAAGGAATTCCACTTCATCAAAACAGAACATGAACTGTAGAAGGATGGATTTAGGAACATTTTGGACATCTTTCCAAGTCTGAGTTGCACTCACATTGAGGGAAAATCAGAGGCTGACAAATCTAAAGGCAGTAAAGAATTTTTTATTATCAAATTAATCTAAGTGGTAGTAAATATCTCCTCTGGAGATAATGAAATCCAAAATGTCTTGGTTCTGTATCTAACATTTCCCTTAAATATTAATGTAATGGAAAGTATCGTTCTTATGTGATACAAATAAATAAACATCACTTCTCCCTGAATGCAACTTACACCCACAAATTCTACAACAATTGCTTGAAGAAGGAAAACAAGCAGTGTCATTCTATGTTAATTATTAGAAAACAAAGCTTCTTAAGTAAACCTGATTCCATGCTTTGCTGATGTCAGTTACTAGCCTGGTTAATAAAAGTAATTACATAGACTTTTGTGAGGTATTTATTTTGGTATTGTACAATGTTTGGACAGAAAAATCTAGCAACACTTGCTAGCAAAAAACTCATATTCATTAAACTGAGAACAGACGCCCCAGCAGAATTACTAATAGGTTGGCAATAAGAAATCTTCAGCACATGACTTCTCTAGTTATTTTCTGCAGAGATCAGTGCCAGATTTGATCTCATTCTACGTTTTCATCTGTGGCCAGGAAGAAAATATTAAGTCATTACTGATAAAACCCAAAGATGACAGGAAGACTGGGAAAACAATAAAAATGGAGGAGGGAGAGGAGTCAGACAGTGTAAAATAGACAGATTAGCAAACAAGATCTACTGAAACAAATGCGTTTTAATACAGGCAAGTATAAGGTGGGATATTATACCCTGAGAACAACAAAGAGGGTAGGGAGCACAGTGGGCAAATCGCTCAATTTGAGTTCACGGTTCATTACAAGGGTAAAAGGGAATGATGGAATTCATGGATGTATAAGCAAGCTAGGAGAAGAGGTGGTTCGCGCTTGTGTATTTATGATTGCTGAGATTTTTTCCCATGCTAGTAATTCTAAGTCTTTTTACTAGTACTTCCCAGGTCTCACTGAGATCAGAATTTTATCTTTATTATGAATATTTTTCCACTGTAAAGAGGGTGTTTATCTCTTGGTTATGGCAATAACTCGCTGCAGAAACCGATAACAGCCAGCTAGAGAGGAGACAAACTTGTCACTTAACTTCCTTGTTAATGCCACAACAGTTTGTTGTCATCTCCCTTGATAACCTTGAAAACCTCAGAGTAAACAAGTGGGTCATCTGTTTCCCCCAGTTTATACTATTAATCATTGCGTAAGCCAGATAGAAATTCCCTGGTACAGCTCAACTGTGTTGTGTTTTAAAGAAGCTAAACTGATCTGCAGCTAACTGCAGGCGGTGTACAGAGAACTGTGTCCCAGTACTTTTCTTTGTCGTTTGACAACATTTCAGATCTTTTTCTGTGTTAGAAAGAGAAATCAATGATGGATCTTTGATGTAATTCCATTGACTACAAAGGAAACCCCTGTATTCTTGAATGCATTATTAATGCAAGTGGAAGATACATTTTCTGGGCAACAGTGCAAAGTATCTCTTGCCATTCACACTTATTCCAAACAGCACTGCCCTGATACAACTGCATTTGCTTTGATTTTCTATACTTGGGAACATACTGGGCCTGAACTGGAAACTATTTGAGAATTCAAATACATTACTAGAACACTGGTAAAACAACCAAGGAAATGGTAATGAAGTGGGCTTAGTCTTTAGGTGTTGTTTAGCACAGAGACATGCATCTGGTTCCACACACTCCCTTTGGGCAACTTTCATTTTGATTCCTCTATATCCCATGGAGTACCTGAAAGAAAACAAGACAATGTGACTTCAGAAAAATTAAAGAGGAGTCTCAAAAAGTGAGACTCAGTTGATCCCAAGGTTATGTTGTTAGTGGGGAGTGAGTATGTCCTTAGTGAAGATAGACATATTGTTACTTACATGTTGGACCTTTCACCTCAGGATGTCAGTGCATCCTGCAATCATCAATGAATTTAATCTCACAGCTACTGAGGAGAGTTAGGTGAGTGTTATTACTCCAATTTCATGCAGAACAAATATATGAATGGAAGAAATGAGAGGTTAATTACCCCAGATATGAAAGGCATTTAAATGCCTAACACCCATTGATTTCAGAACGCAATAGTCACTATAAATTTTGAGTGTCTCTGTGGTTTGCCCAGCATCAAACTGATTAGTCAGGAAGCTATAAAGTAAAGGGCAATCTGAGTACTGCCCTGATCTTCTAACTTTCTCCAAGAGGAAACATCACCTTAGAAATGGGTTGCGAGATTCATCTCATGAAACGCGTTACCTTTGCAGTGTAAACATCTGCATCTGGACTAGTCATGTGGACACTCCTTATAGTCAAGGGAGGGAAAGACAAAAGAGACAAATTCTACCTTGGGCATCTGCACCGCAAAAACAGAATACCAAAATGCAGCCTATGCCCGCTGTGGTCATCCACTTACCCTTGCCTCTCATATTTGCTATCCTGAGATTCACAAGAAAAAATTACACAACATATCCAGGGGATTTCCACGCAGTCCTTGATGCTATATTTAGAGAGCTCTAATGCAGTTTCAGAATAAAGAACTTGTTTGTACTTTTTCTTGTGTCTACTTGTCTCTGCTTCACCCAGCTCAAAACAAGAAGGTTTATAGACTAAACACTTACTGGCTCCACATGCCTATAAATTTATCTCCTGATTTTGCTGACCTCTGTGATGTCCTGTGTTTATTTGCATTTATTATAGGCTTTTCTGGGTCAGTTTATCTTCTGATGATATTTTAATCATTGCAGTATTAAAACAGGTATTTATTCAAGCTTTTATATATTAGCAAGTATTTTTTAAATAGCTTATTGCTTTTTAACTGGGAAAAAATAAGTCACAATCAATATGACCAGCTACACATTCCCTATAACTGAAAATATTTAGTTACACCCTGAAACATAACAGAAGGAGCATGTTAATAAAAAGAGGTTAGGCACAAACACAGTTCCAGCAGCTATACTGCAGATGTTGTTATTACAGGCTGAACCTTCATTGTAGAGAAGAAAAAAAGAGATAAAACCTACCCATAACTGCTGTATTTCCTGCTGGACTTTGATGAGAGCTTAATTCAAAGTTATTTCCAAATAGGAAGTGCTGTTAACTCAAAAAAAAGTACATAATGTGGAATTTGGAAGGTCAGCCCTTTGCAGAGTGTGGCTGGACTTCTGCATTTCTACAGATGAAGCCATCTGCAAGATGAAGAAGGCAAGCATAAAAGAGGAGCACTAGGCACTGGAAATTATCAACAAGCCATGCTTGTGACTCTTGTCTTCTCCAAAGCATTGGGAAGTGGAGGAATGTGCCCAACCTGGGAGCTAGCGTGAGGGTGGGGGAAGAGTGAGGCAGAAGCCTTATTGCAGTGCAAAATGAAACCACAGCTACCTTGAGGAATAGGTTGAAGCTGGAAATGCTGTGCCATCTACAGCACATGTAGACACTTCTGTAAGTGAACGTATAGTCACACAGTGGAAAGTATAACAAAGCTCTTCATGTTGAAGACCAGCTAGTTCTTTGGTCACAGCTGTTGGCAGGTTTCTCTTCTGGGATAGGAGAGTGAGCCTGGAGAGGAGAGTGAGCCTGGATCGGAGAACAGGTGCGTGACAGTGAGGTAACTCAACACTGCAGATGAAGTTGTGGTTGTAGTCAACTTACAGTGTGCAGACACATGAAAAAACCCAAATCCTCAGAAAAAAATCTTACCACTCTGAGGAGGACTGAGCGCAAAGCAGAGCCCAGAGTGGGAATGTGATGTAGCCCCAGTGCAGGGGAGATTAGCGAAGCTTAAATGTCTGATGTAACAGCAAATTGTCTGAACTGAAAGTTGGTTAATTAGATAATGAAGCCCCAATGATATGAAATTCTGCCTTAACAGGTCTTCCTTGCTGAGTGCCCAAAAGGAAAAGTGAGAGGAAGAAAGTTCTAGTGATGAATATGTTAAATTTGACATTCATGTAGACTCGGGTTTGGCTGGGCCTGACGGGGCCTGAGCTACATGTCTGGTCTGAGTAATACATTTTGAACTTCAATGGTGCACACTACTGATATGACTCAAATGCACAGGAGCACCAGCAAGCACTGGAGGCTTTCCTGCCTCCAAGCACCCTGACCTGGTGCCAGCCTTCAAAGAGAACAGCTCTGCCAGGGGTCATCATTCATTGCTCTATCACCACCAGCCAATCTTCCTTTTTTTAAAAAAAGTGTCTGGAAATGATGACTTTTTTCTTTTAGGCGAATGTAGGCTGGTCTAGACGTGCACATGATTGTGAAAAAGCCATGCAACATCATCCTTTTCTTTTAGACTGTGCATGAATAACACATAAATGAAAAATAATGTGATCTCTTCCCTCTGGTAGAAATAAGTCTTGTCTTTGTTGCAGGTAATAAGTTTCAGGCTAAAAAAGCTATACCTATAACCTATCGCGCTGAAATATCAGTTTGGCTACTTTTCTTGCCTTTTAAGTGGTTGTGCATTAAGGACCACAGCAAAGGCTACGACACCTAATTCCCATTAAACTGCAACCAGCAACCCGTGCAAGATATGCATATATTTAAATGAGGTCTTAACAACAAGGTCTGCTTAGATAGGCATGCCTTTGTGGCATAAGGATTGCAACAGAAGCAATTTACGGTGTAACTTTTTACTTCAGAACATATAAAAGGAAGTAAGAGAATGATTTTATAAGATAGCTGGCCAAATCCCCAAGCTAGTTATCCTACAGCATATCTGGAGTAAAGTTTACACCAATATAAACATTACTGGAGTTTGCAGTAAGATGTTTACCAGGTGTCACTGCAGTGCACACTCTTCTGTCACTGATGTCAGGTTAACAGGAAACGAAACAAATCCTGCAACATCTAATGTTAGTAAGTGGGAATTCTGACCGGGTAATCTCACAGTACACAGTACTTCATGCCATGACCAAGTTCTGCCCCGTGGTATGCAGTGGCGTATCTGAGAGCAGTCAGTAAGAAAAGCATGGGTTTCAAAGTGCAAACCACTGCACAGAGCTGCGTTTCTCGAAGCAGATCTCCAGCTCATCACCTTTGCTTTACATTGGAAATGAGAAGGGGATTTTGACCCCTTCCTATGATGTGCCACTGAATGGTTGCTTGGGAATTGGACTAACTCATGAGTGCATTCATACGAGCTCATATGAATCCCTTGACATGGAGCCATAACCAGAGAACAAAACCTAAGTTCTTCCTCACACCCAGTAATTCACCAGGGGAAATCTGTCTTCCTGTCCAACATCACGGATGCATACTAGAGCTCAACCAAAAAAAGAAAAAAAAAAAAGAATGGGGGGAGAAAAATAAGCCAAATCAATAACAAAAAGAATCATTGGTGTCAGAGATCAGGGGTGGTGGGAGGGGGGAGAGGTTATGTATGTAATATTATTCACTTTAGTGAGGCTGGAGCAAGGCGTAGTCTGGATAGCAGGCTGTAGGCTGTCTTTCAATATTAGACACAGGGAGTTTTTTTAAAATTAACATTAGTACAAAAAGAAGTCATCATAAAACTCCCAAGCAAAATTACCTACTGTTATTTTAGGTTTCTGTTTGACAGACATTAAATATGCATTAAAAAAAAAAAGAAAAAACAAACCCTATATATACACAGGCTTTTTTTCAAAAGACATTTCTCTTGACGAATGGAGACGCAGTCACACCGGGCTGCCTAGATTTCCTACAGCAGCTGTTTGGTGTAAAAGAGCTGTGAGACCCCTTTGCTGGGCTGCCTGGGAGGCAGCGGGAGGACAGCCATGGCTCTGGCCAGCTGGCAGTGGTGGTTGGCTGATGGATTGTGGGAGGACTGACTGAGTCAGCTTGGCTGCAGGTTGAGAACTGACAATGCTCCTACAGGAGACATGCCTGTCCTGCTAAATATAAGAATTAGAATGTGTCCTACTAAATATAAGAGTGAGAGGAATAACCCTTGTATGACCCAGTGTCAGTCTCCTCCAAAATAACCATGGAGGGTCAAGGAAAGGGGAGTTAACAAAGTAGCACCTCAATTAAACCATTTAAAAAAAAATTGTCTTTCTTCCTATGCAGCTAGGACAACCCCTGGGAACCAGGCAAGGGTTGACGCTATCAGTATTTATCACTGACGTGGGAGAAAGCAACAGCACAGAAATGACTGAACAAGTTGATGTTAGCCCATTGAATCTGCTCCCATCGGTGACAGGTTTGCTGTACTGCAGGCTAAACACGGACACCTGAGAAACAAAGACTTGGATGGAAAGGCACCTGTACTTCTAATGCCGACTCTTGAGAGGCCTTGGCAGTTTAATATGCACTGAAATTGTAACTGTTCGGTGCTGTGGTTTTCTGTTCTGTTGTGGTGCTGTACATACTACACCATAGTGTCCTACTCAATTATGTGGGATAAAATTATGTAGTCGCTTTTTCACCTGAACAAGCATGCATCATATGACCACTTATTTTACAAGGATTGAATGTACAAGCTAATATCATTCACTTTGGTCTTATGGCCCCAAGTGCACAAAGTTATGCTAAGCACGAATTTTTGGAGATTTTTATCCAAAACATTTATGTCCACCATCTGGATGCCACTTAAATCTTCACAGGCCCCTGCAAATACTGCCTGAAGTCTATCAGCCCCTCTATCAGTAAAATCCCCAGGTACTGAGGATCTCTCTGGTGAGTCTGTGTCCCCATCCCCAAGCTGCAGAAGTGCTCAGAGGCTTGCCTGGTGCCAAAGTCTCAGCAGGACTCTCCAACAAAGCATCGTCCTGGGCATGTGAACTACAGTCTCCGCTGTGCCTGTTTGGAAGAGGAGCTTAAAGTATCCCAGTCCTAGGTGGGAAAGACACCTTAGTGTATCCCAAGAGCTTTGGTCTCATGTTTTTTTTGGTGTGTGTCCTGATGACCAAACTGCCTTTTCTACTATTCCTATTAGTTAGTGAAAAGGCCATAGCTGCCAGATACAGGTGATTTAACTGACTTTTAGTATAATAAGATGCCAATCCACAGCGCCAGGTTTTGTAGGCAAAGGTTTTTATTTTCCTTTTTGAAGTAACTTTAGTCACTTCTGGGGAATGAGGTGGGATTAGGACAATATGCAGCACACGCAGGGACTTCAGGGTGAGAGACAGATGGAAAAAAGGCTATCACTTGCGATTCAATCAATCACATAAAAAGTAGGTATGAAGCCACTCCTACATCTACACTAACTTGAGAAAAAGTCTGGGGACAGACTTTTTAGTAGGGCCTATTGCAATAGGAGAAGGGGTAATGGTTTTAAACTAAAACAGGGTAGATTCAGACTAGATTTAAGGAAGAAATTTTTTTTGTGATGAGGGTGGTGAAACACTGGAACAGGTTGCTCAGAGAGGTAGTAGATATCCCATCCCTGGAAACACTCAAGGCCAGGTTGGATGGGGCTCTGTACAATCTGATCTAGCCCCTGCTCATTGAAGGGGGGTTGGACTATATGACCTTTAAAGGTCCCTTCCAACCCCAACTATTCTATGTTCCTATTAAACGTTTTTGGGATGGGGACGAACAAGCGCAGGAAGAAAGGATGGGCAGATGGCTCACAGGCCATAAATATGATGTGTTTCCCTTCTGTGTAAATGTAGAACATCACAGCCTGTACCTAAGACTGTAACATCGGGAACTCTGCTCTTGCTTTCCCTGCAAACTGCTGACCACACTGAGTCCTGCCTGGGGCTCCTGGGATGCACATTTAGGTCAGCAGATTGATACATGTATTTTGATCTAACACAGTACATGATGTTTGGTGCACCCAGACCTGCTTAAGTGGCCTCGTACTTCAGATCACACCACAGACTCTCTGAGTAGAGCACTGAAGTACCATAAGATAAATCTACATTCTCTCTACACTGAAAATGTACTAAGTGCTTTCTTCTTTTCTATATCATAAGTTATCTGCTAATATAGTGGTTAGATCCCTGAGAAATCCAGAAACATAGATAATATTCAGATAATCATATAATCATCTAAAAGTATCTCTTCCTCCCCAAAAAAAATTGTTTAAGCACAGCCTGTGCAGCAATCCCTTCCTGCACGGTATTGTAAGGAATTCCAGTGCAGTGCAAGCAGTCATCAAGTAGTCATTAAGCCAATTGTTTCATATTAGTTTTGCCTTTCTGCTAAGGAAAGAATCTCTGGCTATGAAAGACTTGTGACTTAGCATGGAGACTTCCAGAAGTGGTCACAAAAAGGGAGAATCCAAATAAAAGTTCTCTGTTGCAGAACAGGAAGGAAAAAAATACACGAACTTGAAGAGGTGTCTGGGCAAAGAGCAGAAAACATCAGAGGGCCAAAATCCCCTAAGGACATTAGGGAAATACCAGAGTATTTAAAAGAAAAGGTCCTACTAGCTTTAATGTTCCCACACAAGCAAATCACAAGAGGCACTCATTTACATAGGAGCTTCAGAATGAGACAAGCCTCATGTGACTTCAGAGTTATGAGTAATGGGCCCAGAAAGCAGCAGAGAAAAATCAGTGGGATGTGGGGCATTTCACCCAAAATCCTTCCTCTCTGCAGAAGTTGCAGTTAACAGCAACCGGAGTTAATCAGCCTCCTGACACTGAAGGTGTCATGATGGAGGCTCTGCCTTTTCAGCAAGCAGGCTGGATGCCATGAGTTGCCTCCATCTGGTGGAGACATCCTTCCTGGTCTTTGCCCTCTCTTTCAGCACCGAGGTGTCTGCCTTGTGCACTAATTCAATGAATTGGGCGGGCATGTGAGTTGCATGAGGTGTAAAAAAAGGAGGAGGGTAGGGTTAAATGGAGAGTCAGATTTTGAAAAAGAGGAATATGCTCTAGACATGGGGTTGGTAGATCCAGAAGGCTCTTCTCTGGGGGAGCAGGCTGACCTCTAGGTTTCCTGCTCCAAAAAGAGGGGCACATGAGTCCAGAGGGAGCTGGGCCAAACTGTAAGGACAGCAGTGTGCATCAGGAAGGTGGACAGGCATCCAGGAATATGTGCTAGATAGTTGAGTGAATTACAAAGGCCAGCTAACCTATGGCAGAAGTACCCAGGAACTTAACATTGACATGGTTTCAATTGGGAAAGCACTGGAGCATGTGCTGAGGTGCACTCCTCAACAGCTGGAAGGGATTAAGGAGATAATCAGGACAGAGAGCAGCTGACCTGAAGAGCTCAGCCTCTTAGGAAAGGGTTCTCTTTCCTGACTGCACAGGGACGTGTGCAGCCCTGACTCATTTTTTCCTTCAGATCATGGTGTACACCTAGAAGTCATGCTACTGTACAGTATTGCCTGTCTAGGCAGAGGTCTGTAACACCTGAGTGCCAGTACAGGCATACTTGTGCCACACCAAGGGAGCGCTACAGTGCAGAAATCCCTTGGCAGTGGGGCTGGGTTAGGCTGAGCTTGCGACGAGAAGAAAACACCATTTTCAAATACTTTTTCCAGCTGCAGTTGGCAACTTAGCTTTTCAGCAGCTATCAAGCAACCCAGATAGCAGGACCAAAAGGTGAGGGGCTTCCCTGCTGGCCCTGGTGAGGAGAGGTGGTGGCGCTGGCCTCTGCCTTTGGGGATGCATGCATGGCTGGGCAGAGGTGGGGATGCTGTGCTGCCATCACCCAAGGTGGCACTCCAGCAACGATGGCTGGGGATCACTAGCAGAACTGATGGATAAATGAAGAAAGCAAAATCAAGTCAGTCTGGCTTAGCTTCCCTTACAGCCTGGACCTGCACCATCCTCACTCTCCCACACCCATAGTTCTGGGGACTGAAGATGTTCTGCAGCCCCAGGAGCTAAGTCCTTATGCACACTGACTGCATGGGTCTCCCACAGGATCAAGAGCTCTTCCTGAGAGGACGATGATGCAAGGTGGTAGTGCTTGGCTGCATCATCTGAACCAGGGTGCATTTGGTAACATGCTGAATGAAACAGAACAGAATGAAACTGAACAGAAATGCTTTCTTCAGGGGGTGTCCCCTGCTCAACTGTACTCTCTCTCATCGATATAAAAGAGCAAATTCAATCCTTCAATAATTTATTTCTTTATATCAGAGAATGTTTTTCAATTATACATTTAAGTTTGTAACTTTCAACACAAGAGTAAATATATGTAAAAAAAAATCCTAACTGTGCAAATTTCAAGTTGCATTGTTTCAAATAATATAAATATTTTAATAAAACATATGTTCACATTAAGGTTCACAAAATATATAAAATTTAACAGAAGTCGTGAGTTATTTAATTTTTTTTCTTTTTAACAACTGTTTTTTAATAACTAGAAAAAGATTCTGAACTTGAGAAGCAACTTAGAAGAGGTATCATCTCCAAAATCATAGCAGCAAAACAGATGCTGAAAACTGAAAAGGTGTGAAAGGAGAGCAAAGAAGCAGGTACCAGGCACAATGGTAAAGACAAGGTTGCTAAAGAAAGTCTTGCAGATTGAGAAGTGGACACATGAACTCCAGGAGTAAAATCTTGACCCTAAAGCACTCTGTTGCTGAGCTCCAAGCTATTAGCACGATAACAGAACTGCATTAAGAAAAAAGAAAAAAGTGTGACAGAAATGGTGAGGGGGTGGTATGAACAGCAGCACACGTATTCCCGACAGTTACAATGCAGGAGAAGAGAGCTGCTTGGTTTCAGAACTGAAGCAGAAGACAAAGGGCTTTGGGACATTTTTGTCTGTTGGAGGCAATTCCTTCCATACAAGTGGGGAATGGCAGGATTTGGTTTCCCCATCACATGCATACGCTCATGAAAGTTACTTCTCTAAGCACCTGTCCCTCCAGCTGTCTTCGGATTTGGGAAAGGATCTAAATGCTGGTTGGGCTAAGTGTGTGAAAGGAGCAAACCACCGCTGGTCTTGCTTCTGGCTGCGGTTTGCCAAGGGCTCTGCAAACCCAGAGCCGCTCGGCATTAACACCCTGAAAGCCTGAGGGAGCTCCTGCCTTGCCAAGCTCTGTAAGAACACCAGCAAAGATGTGGGCAACCCAAAGAAAGTTTCTCCAGACATAACTGCAAGTTGCATCAGCCTGTCCTGGGGGATCCCTCTCAGGAAAGACTTGCCTCTGACTGATGTATGCCAATGCAAAGAGCTCCTGCACCACCAACAGTAGCTGCAGCTCCTCACCTAGGAGCAGGGGAGGCATTGAGAAAGAGGAAGAATCAGGAAGTTCTTTGGACTCAAATGCTTCACACTTCCTCCTGGGAAGTCCAAGAATTAAATACAGCATTGTAGGAGCTTAGTCATGAACGACAGCTCTGTGCAGAAGGCAACACGCCGTTCTCAGCAGTCCTTGTATGCAGTGTTTAGAGGAAGTAGCCATTTATTCCTGTTCTTGGGAATAAATAGGAATGTGAGCAGACAGCTTATCTTTCCCCCCAACCCCCCACTCCCAGGACTGTTAAGTGTTTTGGACATAGCACCGTTTCAGTGAAGGAAGTAGCTGGTATCACTTTCTTGTTCTTTACCAACTCCTCTCCTCCACTAGCCATAGATCTGTTTGAACTGGTAGCATTCATTGCAGTAGCCGTTGCACTTGGCATTGCCATAGTGATCACAAGCAGGAGCTCGGCAGCGTTGCTTCGGGGGCTCCTCTGCAGCCAGATCCCTGGCAGTCCCTGACGGTGCAAGGTGACCAAGGTGCTGGCACTCCTGGCACAAGTCATTGCTTCTGCAGGCCAGGTTGTTTCCACACGAAGCCACAGCACACTGTCTCTTCTGGCTACTCAACACTGCTCGCTGCAAGTCTCTGTGTTGTCCCGTTCTCTTGAAAAACATTAAAACACGTTGTGAGTTGCTGTGCTGACAGCACAAGTGGCTTTTCATTTACTTTCAGCTCTGCTCATGGTTTGTATAGGTAACCACTTGGCGTTGTTGCAGACACATGATTCTTCTGAAAAGTACGATACCAAGAGCCAAGTTGGGCTTTACCACAGAAAATCACAAATTCTGTAATTTCTTAGAAAAAAATGGTTTTTATCTTTGGTAACTGTCCATTCTAAAAGAGCCAAACCAAAGCAAACTAAAAAACAATCTGGAACAAAAAAAAAATCTGTGATGGGCTCAATTAAAACAGCAACATGAAACGGACTAAGCGCCTTGATACAGTTGCACATCTCTAAGGGTAAGAATGAAAATATCTCCCCAACCAGCAAACAAACCAACTGTTGGTCCAATTGATTCCACTGAAATTGCTGGTGAAATCCCAGCTGAGGTAAAACTGAACATGGCCATGATAACCCTAAACTGAGAACAACTTGGACTTGGCAGTGTTAGGTTTACAGTTAGACTCGATGCTCTTAAGGGTCTTTTCCAACCTAAATGGTTCTATGACTTTTAGGAGTGCTGCTTAGTTGCTGCAGGTAAAAATAATGTGATACTCTACACTTGTCTTTCTATGATACTTAGGATGCAGCCATTTGAGAATTTTCTAGTATGCATCGAGAGTCATTATCACAAGAGAAAAACATGCAGTGCTAAACAAAAGTTCACACTTACTTCTGGCTGTCTCACCAGCTGTTCTTCTGTCCTCCTGGCTTCCTGAAATCGCTGGTTCTGGGCTTTAATGAAGCAGTTCTGGCAGTACCCTTCGAGCATCGTGCTGCCCAGTGTGCTGCAGTCACGGCGCTGGCAGGACACGGCATTACGGAAGGTGGCAGCGGAGGTGCCCGGCTGCGCTGCTGCGGAGGACTTCCTCTGAGATCTCCTCTGGTGGCGTAGCAAAGCGCTGTCTGTAATGCAAAGTAAGGACAGGAGGAGTTTGAATGTTCCCAAT
>NW_010120780.1:0-10559 GCF_000699245.1 Pterocles gutturalis
GGGGATGGTGGAGGGAAGGAGCTGGCTGAGGAATGAGGGGTGCAAAAGCAGTGGGGGAGGGAGAGGTGGGGAAAGTCCAGACGTGCTGTGGTGCATTGTTTTTCATGTGCTCTATGGCAACTGGACTGGTTCCTGCTGCGTGGCGCTGCAGCTCAGAACGAGCCAACGCATCTGCCTGACAGGCTGCTGGCCCGGGGCTGGCCCCGTCCCGCGCCTGAGGACAAGGTTGTGCAGCCCTCGCTTCGCTTGCCTGTAGTTTTCCCTGTGCTCACCCAAGTGGAAGTAAAACTTGGAGTGTGGGCTTTGTCCCACTGGGGCTGGTACCAGCCCTCAGGTGCTGCTCGTGTCCTTTCAGCAATTGAGCCAACATGCCCGAGCATGGGAATGTGCGAGAAGCAGAACTAAGCTTCCCTGGCTGCTGCTTGACATATTTAATTGCTTGTAAAGGATAAAAACATTTAGAAGTGTTTCTTCTTTTAAAACCAGGAAAATAGATTACCCAGGCTAGAAGAGGTTGGAAGTCTTGTCTGCAATGTAGCTGCCGCTGCATGGGCTCTGTCCCACTCGAAGCTGGGAACCTGGGTGCCAGGTGTGTGCAATGGCAGAGTGAATCCTGCTCCTGGTAAATGGGCACTCACGGTTCTTATTTTCTCTCATCTCAGCCCAGGTCCTGAAGGGGCCTTTTAATCATTCTGCTGATTGAGTGATGAGTTTCCATGGCCTGTGTGTGACATGGTATATTCCCTGCATTCAGGATTTCAGCAGGGCATTAGGGAGGGGAGTTCGGGTTTTCTGTTAGGAGGTGGTGAAGCACTTTGGAGGATTCATCCTAAATAGCGGTCAATGAAGCCAGTATAAACCTGCCCTTGTGTACTACATACGGCTCACTCTCTGCTCTCCTTCCTTCTGCGATGGAAGATCACTGTCCCACCTCACTGGCACAGGGTCTCTTCCTAAACTGTTTATAATGGTGCCGCAGTTGTGTGACCGAGCATGTAGCCTGAGACGTACACCAGGATGCTCAAACTGCTACTTTTTGCTTGTTTGTTGCAGAAATCCAAACATGTGTAATGCCTGAGAATGGGACTTGCGAACGAGAACAAAAGGTTTCAGGCAGGAAGGCTAATAACAGAAAAACACAGTCACCCCCTCTTTGCAGCAGAGTTCCTCTGGGAAGTTGGACGAGTCAATTTAATTGTAATGAAATCATTTGAGTGATAACCTGTGATCTGAACTGTCGAAGTAGGGGGCAGCTTCAACAGTGGCTGGTGCCCACAGGAGCTGAGCCCTGTCTGGGCTAAGTGCTGTATAATGCCAAATACTCACAAAAAGAGAACCCTAAACTCCAAAATAGTGATACTTTCAATCTTAAGGTCTCTGTACCTCTATTCTTCCTCCTAACAAAGCAGTAACACCTCCACATACCCTGCTGGACAAATAAAGCCATTGGTAGTCTTGATATGCTGAAGAACAGGGGCAAAACCAAATGCTGAAAGGCTGTTTATTAAATGTGCATGATTGTTCCTGTACACTGAACAAGAGTAAGGGTCCTGGGGACTCATGGGTCCAAGATCAAAGTATATGGTTACAGAATTATGGAATCAAGGACTATGTTTCAGTGCTCATCAAATATTATCCCCACATTTTCTGACCCGTGAGCACTTGGCTTTACAGTTTTAGAATATTTTTTTGTGTGTGTTTAATTCACCATGTTCTGCAGCCTTATTACTTTTATTAGAATTGTTCAAGAGAGTGTTCTTGGGTCTTCACCCTTGGCCTTCTCCATGTAAAGAATGGGTCCTAAATAACCATGAGTGACATGTACAGGATTAAGAAAGGGCCCAAACCTCTCATAACCTCACCCAACTGTGCCAATCTCCCCGCTGCTTCAGGGAAGACATTTACAATAAAATACCTTGTCCATCTTTAGTAACATCTTTAAATTATCTTATCTCATGGCTAGAAGGGTCATCACTGCATTTTATGTACAGAAAAACATGTTGCCCAGTGTTGCATCATGCCTCAGTAAGGAGTAACACTGAAGGTAGTTAATATCCATATTGCTGCCAAGGCCTGGAGTAAATCTTCCTTTGGAATATTCTTTAAAAAGTGAGTAATGCGTGTTGCTTTTTGAAGTTCCTTTGAGTTTGGAAAATTAGAGTTATACACAGAAGACAGGAGATAGAGAAGTCAGGCAGCTGTATGTTTGCACCGTGTATTATGGACTCTCGACCTAGGAAAATTCAGAGACTTACAAATTTTGTTGTATCTGAGGAAAAAACAAAAAGCAGACACCTCAGAATTGTCTGGGAAACATTATACTTGAATAGATTTCGTTTTTATCAGTATGCTTTTGCTTTTAATATTGTACTTATTAATGCTGTACATGTCAACATTGTATAGCATGTTTCTAAAAGCATTTCAGTTTCAATTAGCATTTTCCAACAGAAAATCTGTCCAGTACAGATTTTCTAACTGACTCCATCCAAAAATGTTTGCAACAAAAGTCTGCAAAAAATGTTCCCAAGAAAGATAATTTAATTGTGCTGCTTTTCCAGCTGACTCAAATGATAACAAAGTGAACCATTGTCTTAGACACACTGAAGAAATAAAATAGCTTGGAGTTCTGTTATGTGCATTTAATTAATGCCAACATCCACATTCACAATGCAAAAGAAGACTTTTTAAAAGAAAAATGGTACTTATTATTTTTTCTTGCTGTTTCACATTTTGTGGATTTTGGGCTAAGCATCATTTCTGCAAGTGCAGCTGAAAGAGCAAACAAAACTTCTGCTCACCTACTGACTTGTCCAGACACAGGTGACCCAAGATTTTTTTATTCATCACAGTATCTTGTACCATGGAAGTAACACTCAGCTCTATAAGCCAAATTGTGTTGCATCTTCCTCCTTCTTATTTCATGCAAATATTTGATCAATGTAAGTAACCTGCAAATATTTACTTAATTTCATTACAGATGCATAATATTGTTTAGTCTGTTTTATTAATATGTTTCGTGTATTAGGAAAGACTTCTAAGCTTTCATCCCACTTCTTGAGCAAGCTAAACTGGATGAAATTCATACAGAGAAAGGAAAAATGTAATTTCTTTGCCAAATTTGTTCATGAAAATCATGTTCAGTCTCCTCTCCCCATTGTCAGTAAAGCAGTATGCATAATAGTAAAATTAAATTAGCAATTTGGCTAAACATCATACATCAGTTCTAGCATCCAGTCCATACTAGCCAAAAGAGATGATGCTGCACAAGAACAATAGCTGAAATTACTTTCACTTGCATTTTTCATTAAATACTGACTTGACTAACTAAAAATAAAACCACTGTGTATTATCATTTAATAAGGTTGACATTCATCATTATAGATATGTTCCTACTTCCCTGTACCAAAACCAAACTTTTATCTGTTTTTCTCTCTTCCTCCCCCTCTCTCTCACAACAGAGATTTGCAAATATTGCAGGCCTGCACATTTCAGAAAACATCACTAGTTCACTATCATTCAGTGCTAATAGAGAAAAGAAAAAAAAAAGCAGGGTGAAGTTTAACCTTTTATTCTGTGGTCTCTTACATTGGAAGATATCTATCTATAAAAATAATGTCAGAACAGTATATCATTTATTAGTGGACGTGATAATTTAGGTAGACATTTAAAATTAGGCGTTGAAGGGCACTCTCCAGATGCAGATCAGTCAGCTACAGCAAGGAATGGCCATTAACTAAAATAGCCACTAGAGGCCTTCATCTGCTTGGGGCTGTCAGAAGTGATGAAGACCGAGCCCCGCTGACCACCCACGGCCGGTTCCCCTAAAGCTCTGGCAGATTGCTCACTTCCCCCACAGAGCACAATTCTCCACATGAAAAAAAATCTCTCAGGTGCTCCAAATGGACATGTCAAGCTGATTATCCAATCATCCTCCAAAAAAGAAAAAAAAAAGGGGAATTAATAAATAATCCAGTTGTGTGATTTGTTACCGGTAAGGCGTGACACTGTGGGAACACTGACCTCCCCCCCGCAGGCTGCCTTCCCACCGATCCCAACCTCCTGCAAATGCCTCGGCGGGATAACCGTGCGGTTCCGCTCGAAAACCGTGAAAATGAGAGGAAGTCTGCTGAACAACAGCAAGGGTGTTTTATTTCCAGCCCCTGTGGCAGCTCAGGATTAAATGGATTTGCATTATTCTTTCTCGACTGCAGTTTGGACACGAAGTCGGTGTAAATGCGCCCAGGTTTTTATTTGCTGCCGCCCCCCCGGCCGCAAGGCTGGTATTCTCCCGCTAGCTGCCTGCTCTAAATATGGCCATGGCCAGTGTGTCAATAATCCCCCTCTGTAAGGGTCCTGCAAACACTAGTGTTGGGACATTCTTGCTGTTCAGATGTCTAGCTGACGTCTGATGCTTAAAACGGAGCATGCTTTCATCCCTTCGTGCATTGTCGTAAGCCCCTGATGATTACTCTTAAAAGGGTGCCTCTGCTGCACGGGGAAACAGTTGCTGACCAAACGAGACAGAGCTTGCTTGCTGCAGCCTTCTTGAATGCCTAGGCACTTCAGGTCTGTACCAGCCTGACCAAGCGGGACCATGTCTACCTTTGGCTACAGAAGAGAGCTCAGTAAATATGAAGACATTGATGAAGATGAGCTCCTCGCTTCTCTCACTGAAGAGGAGCTGAAGGAGCTGGAGCGGGAGCTGGAGGACATAGAGCCCGACCGTAACCTTCCGGTGGGACAACGGCAGAAGAGCCTGACAGAGAAAACCCCGACAGGGACTTTCAGCCGGGAAGCACTGATGGCCTATTGGGAGAGGGAGACCAGGAAACTCTTGGAAAAAGAGAGATTGGGTGCGTGTGACAAGGTAAGATGCTGAGGCATTCTGTTTCCTAGATGTGTTTAGGTTTGTTCTCCCCTGGCATGATCTTGCTGACTTTTCATTTTCTTTCAGTCCCTTGTAGCATTTTTAAGAACACTGTTAGCTATACTTGTGCGCCTGCTAAAGCGCTTCATATTAGCTCAGAAAGTTTTTGCTCTCTCTGGAGGTACTCAGTTGAGAACATGCTCAGTTGAGAACAGAAGAAAGTCCTGTAAAAACTATCATTGGTGATTAAAATTGGAAAAAAAAATTAAAGACCATGTTAGAAATTATTGCCAGATAGTGACATGGACTTTTGGATAACAATTGATTTTGTTTAAAAGCTAAAAATAAGCCTTTCCTTTCCTTCAAAAAAAATCGGTGTTGACTGATGAGAAGCATGTCAGGAAGATAATTTTGAATACATTTTCTGTCAGAAGTTGAGTAAGCAGCCACCAGGCTTTGTGCTCGCTGGAAGGAAGCTGCATTGCAATCAGCAGCATATGTTGCTTTGTTCCTGCTTAGGATCCCTGTCACAGCTCAGGAGTCTTCTGGCAACTGTTGTCAGAGATTATTGAAAAGTATTATTGAAAAAGTGGTCTGGGGTAGAGTCATCAGCCAAACCATTTATCTGTATTCCCCAAAAAACAACCAATAGCGCTCATTAGGCAATTTGTCCACCAGAATAAAAATGTTAATAATAAAAGCCAGTCCCTGAACTGCAAATGAACAGCACAGCTGGGCACGAGTGAAGGGCTCAGTCCTAGCAGGCAATGAGCACGCTCAGTCTAAGCTAATGTCCATGTTGGCATCCTCCAGGCACTTGCTAAAACAATCTGTGAGACTGAGCTCTATCAAAAAGCAATCTCTGTTTTTACATTGGCTCCATGTAATTTCAAAGCAAAGTGGGGAATTGGGGACGTGAGTAGCTTTTTGATTTTTAAGCACTGCTTCGTACCAAGCTCTGACTCTGCTTGTAAGGACACTTTTCCCATGTTTAAGTAGAAAATAATATGACAAAGGCAGACAGCAAAACTGGACTCAGAACTTCTAACAGCCTTGATTCAGGAGCTTGCTTCATTTGCAAGGAGATAATTGCAGTTTGTACATTAGATAAAATCACCTGGATTAAATTAGCCTGCAGCAATAATATCCAGGATTTCTGTACATGTTAACTGTTTTCTCCTGCTCCTGAATGGTGGTGTAATGTCTTTGCAGGCAAGCGCACAGACCACTAGCTGTCATCAGACCATTAGTATCAGCTTGCAGATGTTAACTTCACTCCCTGTTTGTCAAGTCCTAGGGAGGCAATGGCAAGATTAATGTTTATTTCCAGCTGAGCCTGGAACTCAAAACCTCGACAGTTCCAAAAAACCTTCTGAACAGGTCTAGTTTGGTGTCTTATATAATGGCAGGATTTTTTTTTTCTTTTTCCATGTCTATACACCATTAAGAATGGGTACTGGCTGAACCTCAAAGTGCTAGCAAAAGCCTCTATAGTTTTTGATATGAGAAGAAACTTCCTAAATGCATCCATAAATATGAAAATGTTGACACACTAATATAGAGGGCACAAATGCTCTCTCCACTGTAAGAAAGTAAGAAAGCAGTAAGAAAGCTCCTTCCAAGTTTTGTGAAAGCAATTTTCTTCTTGTCCTCAACTGTCTGAAAGTTAGCCACCTTATCTAAGACAGCTATTTGTGCTCCTTCTATAGTTAGTTGTGAGAGATCAGCCCCTCCAGAAGGCAAACATCCTGAAGATAGCCTTTTAGGGTGAATGACTCCAGAGATATTTACCCCTCTGCATTGACTATCATAGTCCTAACTTTTCATCGAGTTACTACTACAAAGTAAGATGACGCCGTGCAGGCTGCTTACAGCAGTCCTGTATGGAAACACTGCCACAGTAACAGAGCATGCCTCTATGGATCTCCATGCAAAGAGAAGAGTACTTGCTTTCAAAATTATCTTGCAGATTGTTATGACACCAAATGATTTATGTGACAGGAAACTAAACTCCCTCTGTGACACCAGAAATTCCACTCAAAAAAACCCTTTTTTTTTTTTTTTAATTAATCTACTAGTGTCATCAAGCCTCTTAGCAGTCCATTTAGAGGCACCAACTTCTGCTCATCTGCGGCTGTGTTGAAGTCTCTAGTATATGTTCCTGGACAAGATAAAAGCATAGCCATGGTGACAGGTTCCTGGATACCTGGTGTTTTCAGCTTTTAAAAGTCTTCATCTATGTATAAAAGCTACAGATACAAATCTTAGTCCCATAATAATCCTGGCTTAAACATAGCCCTTCTATATGCAGCACAGCATCTCTCAGTGTAAGGGCCTTCCCGCACATGATCCACAGGAACAGCAACAGGGCCAGACCCTTCCAGCCCTCCATGTGCAGGGCAATGGGGGTCAGACCGGACCCTGCCAGCCCTCCATGTGCAGGGCAATGGGGGTCAGACCCTGCCAGCCCTCCAGGCACTGAACACTCGGGAACAGGCTGGAGCAGCTTGATGTCCTGTTTCATTAGAGTCACACTTCTGCAAACATTACAATTGTCTGGTTTGCATGTGTCCCAACACAGAAATCTGCTTAAGATTGTGGACCAGGACCATGCAGTCTATCATAGAATCATAGAATCATAGAATCATAGAATGGTTTGGGTTGGAAGAAACCTTAAAGATCATCGAGTTCCAATGCTCCTGCCATGGGCAGGGACACCTTCCACTAGACCATTCTTCCTAATATCCAATCTAAATCTACCCTCTTTCAGCTTAAAACCATTAGCCCTCATCCTATCGCTACACTCCCTGATAAAGAGTCCCTCCCCATCTCTCCTGTAGCCCCCTTCAGGTACTGGAAGGCTGCTATTAGGTCTCCCCGGAGCCTTCTCTTCTCCAGGCTGAACAACCCCGACTCTCTCAGCCTGTCCTCATAGGGGAGGTGCTCCAGCCCTCTGATCATTTTTGTGTCCCTCCTCTGGACTGGTCCATGTCTTTCCTATGTTGAGGACTCCAGAGCTGGATGCAGTACTCCAGGTGGAGTCTCATGAGAGTGGAGCAGAGGGGGAGAATCAGCTCCCTTGACCTGCTGGTCATGCTCCTTTTGATGCAGCTCAGGACACGGTTGCCTTTCTGGGCTGCAAGAGTGCATTGCTGGCTCATGTTGAGCTTCCCATCTACCAGCACCCCCAAGTCATTACTATTATTTTAACCTTTCCATACATTTTTAGAGCCATATAATAAGCAAACTTAAAACTGCACTAAAAATAGTCTGTCACGTTAGTGGTGCTTTTGTTTTCCAGAAGCACAAAACAGAATCACTGTATCTCCACACAGTGTACTCACTTTGTAAAATACTCTCTAGTAGGTTAAAACAAAAGTGTTACAAACATGACAGACTATTTTGTGAAATACTCTCTAGTATTTTACAAAGACTAAAATATGAATGTTGCTAAAGTAGTGCATACTGAACAATTGTATTTCATCCAAAATTTTATAAATAGTTACAAAAGTAAATAAAAAAAGCAAACGCTATGGCTTGTCCAGGAGACAAAAGGTAAATAAAAAGGCATACACCATGGGTTGTCCAGGAGACAAAACAGGACACGGGAGACCTTTTTGGACAAGAGGTTCAAGGTTGGTCATAGTATGTGGGATCAACCACAGCCCGTACAACACTACTGCACTTCTGGAATCTTCCAGATGGAGAGTGAGACTTCCCTGGGGTGCAAACCTTTTGCTGTTCCTGCACAGAGAATTGTCCTCTGCCACTGCAACTGCCTGGGGGCACCAGACAGAGCTTTGAGAAGTAGATCCAAATTTGCTATTTTGGTGCCCACCAAACACACTAAGATAACCTTGGGGCTTAGAAAAACAGTCAGTTTACTCTGTAGGCAATGGGTTATAATGAGTTACAGTCTGGAAGCTGACCTGTGACAACAGTCGGTGGGCATAGTCTCAGCTCTTGGCAAACACTTTGGGATTATTGACATGTTACCTGTGGGTACGTGGCTGAATCTTTTCTTTACAAATAGCTTCTAAGCGTGTATAGGCCATACAGTGCATGCATAGTATTTTTGACAGGACTCCTGTAATTCTGTATTGTTTTGTATGTCGATATGCACGTTTACATGTGCAGACACTATTTGCAATCTAAATCATGGCAGTCTTGAGCCTTTTTAGATGTACTAACACATGCAAGGGAGGCTGGGCATTGACACAGATGTCTAATCCTTATGAAATGAAGAAACTCGTTGCTCAGAGACCATGTCCGTTCTGAAATTGCTGTCTTGTGTTTCTGCTGGCAAGGATCCAAGTAATATCCCCTTGGACATGCCAACACATAGAAAACATGAAGTATGTCCATGTTGCAATATAATGTATCAAATTTTCTCTTGGTAGAAATCATTGATGTCAGTAAAACCGTTCCAATTTATTGTAAGCATTTGTTCTTCAAAAGAATAGGAAAGAAATAATGTTAAAAAGGTGTTAGGTGCTGGAACATTTTCAGTTCTCCTAATTGTCTCTGTTTCTGGGGATTTATTTTTAGTTTTCAACCTAAACTTATATAGTTTTAAGATAATTGTTTTTGTGCAAAAAGGCAGTTGCTACATTATTGCAATCATGTTTAACACCCACAACTACATTCTTGGTCAGGATTCTGAGCAAGGAGAAGACAATTCAGAAGATATTCAAGAAGAATATTTCACAGAAAGCAATAGTGAAGTATCTGAGGAGGCATATACTGAAGAGGATGATGATGAAGAAGAGGAAGATGAGGAGGAGGAGGATGAAGATGAAGATGAGAGTGATGATGATGAGGAGGAAAAGCAAAATGCTGCAGCTGGTGAAATACCTGAAAATGGCAGGAGTTCTGACCACGCCAGACGCAAAAAGTATAACAGCACAAAGGACAGTGAAAACTTACTCAATGGCCATGATGGAAAAGAGGCTGATAATTTGAGCTCAAAAAGCAGTGCCATCCACCCTTGTGGAAATCCAACAGTTATTGAGGATGCCTTGGAAAAAGTCAGGAGCAATGACCCCGACACCACAGAGGTCAATCTGAACAACATTGAAAACATCACCTCACAGACGCTTATACAATTTTCTCAAGCCCTGAGGGACAACACAATGGTTAAGTCATTCAGCTTGGCTAACACGCATGCTGATGACAATGTTGCAATTGCTATTGCTGGTATGTTAAAGGTAAATCAGCATATAACTAGTCTGAATATTGAGTCAAATTTTATCACAGGCAAAGGAGTGCTGGCCATCATGAGAGCTTTGCAGAATAACAAGGTTCTAACAGAACTGCGGTTCCACAATCAAAGGCACATCATGGGCAGCCAGGTGGAAATGGACATTGTTAAACTCTTGAAAGAGAACACCACTCTGGTCAAACTTGGATACCACTTTGACCTTGCTGGCCCAAGAATGAGCATGACAAGTATCCTGACAAGAAATATGGATAAACAAAGGCAAAAGCGTATGCAGGAGCAGCGGCAACAAGAATCTGGTTGTGATGGAGCCATCAATCCAAAGACCAAAGTCTTGCAGAAGGGGACGCCTCGGTCCTCACCTTATGTGTCACCTAAGAGCTCACCTTGGTCCTCTCCAAAGCTCCCTAAGAAAGAACCACCAGTGAAAAGTCAGCCTCCAGCTCCTGCACTCCCACCTCCCCCTCCACCCCC